>NW_027070105.1:0-261834 GCF_002906115.3 Quercus suber
AAAAAAAAAAAAAAAACTTATTTTGTATTCTCAAATACTACTTTATCTATTTTACCAACTCATTTTACAACTCACTCTACATCCTAATTTTTATTTTCACATACAACCTAATAAAATAATACAAACTACCTAATAAAATAATAAAAAGAATTATTCTCACTTTTTTTCTCCCACTCACTTTTTCTCTTCACACAACCACATATTAAAATATTTTTTTAAATATAACTTACGAATATGCAACCTTACTATTCATAAGTTGCAATTTTTTTTTAAGTTTACAAACTCAGATAGAGTAAATTTTGGGTGACTTAAGTTGTAAAATAGCAACTGAAGAACGTTTACATTCCCTAATGCTAGTGCTCTTACAAAGTTTGGAATTGGGATTTCAAAGTTCGACTAAGATTTTACTTGTCTCAATGTGAAATGTTTTCTTTCAAAATAATAATAATAATAATAATAATGACAAGGGTAAGCACAGTGCTATGACAACGCCATTTCGCGGGCTAGGTATATATGCTTTGAAACTTATCACAACGCTATTTTGCTGGTTGTCATAAATCACCAGCACCAACACTATCTAAAGAAATTCGTTTTTTTTTTTTAATATAAAAAACCGGTTATTTCTTTAGCCTTGAGCATTCACAATAAAGATGTCAAAAAATATAGTTTTTAACAATTTAAAAAGTCATTTTATCTATTTTAATAACTCACTTTTAAATACATCTAACATCAAAACTTCTATTTTAACACACAATATATTAAAATAATATAAATAACACAATAAAATAACCAATCAACACAACAAACAACAATCACAACCAACGGTTACAACCACACCCATCAACTCACAGCCACTGAATCAACCCACATAACTACCAAATCAACCCAATGATTCGGTGAGTGATCCATACCACATCGCCTCTGCTAAAAACAAAAACTATCCAACCCACAACCACCACAAATCACAAACTCGCGACCCCGATGAGAGAATACTAGTGTTCTCGTCATCCTAGGAGGCCCACTTTCTCATCCACGACAGGATCCTTGAGAGCTCTGACGAGTTCTTCTTCGATGTCGGCGAGGAAGGTTTCGAGATGGTGACAGGTGGGAAGGAGAGAGTGGCGATGAGACTTGTTGTGTCGAGAATGCATGTGGGTTGTTTGTTGGGAAAAGGAGAGAGAGAGAGAGAGAGAGAGAGAGAGAGAGAGAGAGAGAGAGAGAGAGAAATTAATAAAATAATGTAACAACTTGCTACAGTAAGTTGTTACTAGTAATAATGTAGCAACTTGTTGTAGCAAATTGCTAAAAACTTTTAAATTTAACAACATTGATAAAGGCATTTTTTTGGCGTTTGAGCTATCAAAATAACTTTTAAGTTATTTTGACAGTTTTAGTGTGAATGCTTTTACAACTTCAAGTATTATAGTTTCTTTATATAAAAAAAAGTATTATAGGTTCACCTTAATAAAATGTGAAAATTAGAATTTCTATTTTTTCTTTGGTATTCAAGAACATTAATATTCAATTTAGTCTCTTGATGTTTATGTCAATTATCACATTAATCTTTAAAGTTTTTTTTTTTTTTTGGCTAAACCTTTAAAGTTTAATTTTTGTGAATGCAATTCCTCACTTTATAATAATGAGTTAATCCGGTCTTGAACGATGTCCTTTATAAACATTTTTTAAATTAAAAAATCCTAATGTATATGTCATTTAATTGTTTGTTTGTTTGATGGGTGTTATTCTTTTTAAGAATGAAATAAAAAATGTTAATAAATTTGGATGGTAGGACTAAACTGATTTATTTTAATAAAATTAGAGATTAAATTAACAAAAATCAAATCTTAAGAACTAATTTCATAATTGAAATAAAAGTAAAGTGATTAAATTTAATTTTCGAAAAAAGAAATGGCAAGAAATAGAGTTTTCATTTAAGTGTGGAGTAACTAAAGTCATTGATTTGCAAGTGTCGCTCGCTGTATCATTTTGTGGACTAACGCCTAACGGTGCGGTGACAGGAAAAATGACAAGTCACACACTTTGCAGAGCCAAAAAATGTATAAAAAACATGTATACGTAACAGTTGTTTATTACTTTGTCATTTATCATAAAAGATATGCGGTGCTAGCTATATATAAATCAATGAATATATATATATATATATATAGCCTCCAAAGACCTAAAACCGACTATACACACAATTTTCGTAAAAGATAAATCACACGATCATGAAATGGTATAACAAATAATCAATTTATATTTGATTTGTATATTTGTGAGTACAATCCTCTATATGAATCTTTACAATGAAAGAGTACAATAAAGTCCTCTGATTTAATCTCCAAGAAATGTTACAATCCAAAGGAGCTATAAAACTTGATCTTGAATCGTGCTTTGATGTCTCCAAGTTGAATGAATAGTTGAATGTGCTTGATTTGATGTAAGGGCCGTTGGCTTGATCTTGAACTAGATTAAATGAGAATCTCTACTTTGATTTGAAGAAGTAGGAATAGACCTTGATGAACAATAGAATTTCTATGAACTTTAGAGATGACTCTCTATTTTGGCAGAGTGTTATTAGTGTTTTCTCTCTGAATGTTTCCCTTTTTCTTATATGAGAAGCCTCTATTTATAGGCACCTTAATAGTATTTAATTTGGAATTTTTTCTCAACATTTATTAAAAGTTGAATTATGAATTTAATTTGGTATTTCATTTAATAAGAATTTTCTGTATAGGCCTTTTCTTATGACGTTGCCATGGCTTTTTTCATTTGATGTTGCCACGTGGCTTGATTTCATTCGCTGATCGTCCATATCATCAATTGGAGATTGATTCAATCACATATATTTTATCATGAACAATCGGACGATTGTGAATACATCATAAAATTTTGATGTCTACACCGATAGTACTAGGACATGGGTTTGGCACAAATCAGTCAGTGTGGAAGTACCTTATGCCTCATCTCCTTAATGAAAACCATGTCATCCTCTATGATAATATGGGGGTGGGTGCTACAAACCCTGATTTTTTTTTTTTTTGAAAGATACTCCACGCTTGAGGGTTTTGCATATGATTTGCTTGCAATTTTAGAAGAGCTACAAGTTGATTCCTGCATCTTTGTTGGCCATTCAGTCTCAAGCATGATAGGTCTCATCACCACTGTCATGCAACTTGATCTATTCTCCAAGATTGTCATGCTCTCGCCCACCCAAGGTACGTACGTACATCGTAGTTATATACTATAAATTGTGGGTTTTAATTATCTTCTTCTTGAATAAGAGATCTGTGGTACATTAAAAATCAGCTGGTATATTGGATAATAAAGAGTAAGTGGAGTAAACGGACCGTGAACATTATAGGTTGAAACTCTATTTTTTTAAAAAAAATTTATAAATAAATACATACTCGATCTATTTTTTTTTTCTCGCTTAGTATTAATTATTAATCTTATACTAAAAGCTTTATAGTTTATAAGATATTTTTTTAGTATTTCGAATGGAAATATTTAAGATTTAAATAAAATAAAATAAAAAAGGTTGTCCTGCCATTTTAGGAAGAAAAAAAAATTTCTTATTGTAGTAATATTTTGATTCACTAGTAGTATATTTCAAGACAAAGAATTATTCGTTGTCGCATAACTATTAATTAGTACTCTTTTACTCGGTAAACAATAAGAAACTACTTATTCAGCCAAAAAACAAAAAACAATAAGAAACTACTATAATGCGCATGCGTAACTTTAAAGAGTTATTTATATATAGTCCATAAACTTATGGTTCAATGACAGCTTAATTTTGGGCTCAAGTCAAATCCTCTTCCCACTTTATTCTCACTAAGTATGAATTTAGCTTCAAATTAAAAAGTCAACTTATTTTACTATTCAGTTTATTTTTGTTATTATTTATATGTCTTATTGTACTTTTTGGTACTATTCATAGGTCTTACTGTACTACCTCAACTTACTTTTATTTTTATTTTCAGTAAAAAAATTTCAATTTCAGCAAAATAAACGGATTCCAAATAGATCTTAATTGTAAGGAAAGAAAAAATGATAGATTATTTATATAACCCAGTAGCACATTATCATTTCATGACATGCGAATATATGTGTTTGGATACCGCTTATTTTGCTGAAACTACAAATATTTTGTTGAAAATAAAGGTAAAAGTTAGTTGAAATAGTACAGTGAGGCTCATTAATAGTACTAAAAAGTGCAGTTGGACCCATGAATAATAGCAAAAATAAACTGAATAGTAAAATAATTTTAATTTTTCATCCCAATCTAAATGCACACATATATACAAATAAAAATTAATAAAATAATTTGTTTATTATCATCAACTCCGAAATAGACTAAAAATAAATAAGTAAATAAATAAATAATAAAAACTGAGAACTTGCAAAGGCATTCACGTTTTACGTGGAAAAACCCACCTCATAAAAATGAGGGGAAAACCAGGGACACAATCCAACTGGCCACTATTTTGTGTTTTGTTTTGTTCAAACAAGCTTTCAATCAGTCAATCATATATATAGAAGGAGTGAAGAGATTTTTTCTTTTTGTTTTTTTTCTTTTTTTTGAGAATCCATGAAGAGATAATTCTCTATACTTGTTCAAATTTTAATCGCTGTATATGGAATTACATGCAAACAAAATTATTTATTTTCTCTCATTTGCACTGAGAGGATAGTACTAGCTCGCTCCTCTATAGTAATAGTGTCATGCAGACTAGGATACATTCGTTTGTATTATATTTGTGGTACTGTTTGCAATTGATAGCGGTACTGATGAGTGTTCGCTGCGGTTAGTGGAAGTGCCTACTGTTAGACAAGTGTTAGTGTCAAAATTTCTCTGCAAATAAAGCACATGGAATGTGCATGCAACGCAACTTATATTTCTTGATGTTTTCAATAAAATGTCTGGGGATGCAGAAATTGTTAGCAATGTAGGTTTGTCCAGACAGAGTCAAATCCTCGTCACTGAGCTTGCAAATGTGATGTAAAGCTCTCCTCAGATCGTCATCGGTGTGGTGCCTGTCACGAAACCTCTAATGATAAAGTCAGTAAATGGAAGCTTTTTAGGAAGTAAGAGAGCTCAAAATATCAAAAGTACGTATGCTAGTGTATTTCAGTTGTGTGTATGTACCTGGTCTGGTTCTGATGGACTTGTATATATAGCTTCACAATTTTCTAGCCATTGGGGCTTTAATTGTGGCTTTAGTGCCCTTTTTGTAACGCTTCAGGGCTTATTAATGTGGGCGTTGATGAGCTTCCAACGATATGACAACTAATCGGTAACTGATTGAGGCATTAAAACTTCTTATTAATAATTCGCTTGTCTTCATCCATGTCGTGGCTGAGTGGACAAATGCTCTTAGTGAGGTTGTTTGGGCAGGGTAGTTCGTCGATCCCATCAACGTCAACATTTAAATTTTTTTTTTTCAATCATCTAATTATTAAAATAATGAATTTATTTTTTGTTTTGGTGTTTGAATCCTTTTAGAGACACATAACAATTTCACAACATAGTCCTTTTAATATATTTGTTAAGTGGTAGGTTAATTTAGAAATGCTATGAAATTACTACGATTTTAATAATATAATATTAATTAATAACCAAATTAACCTCGTGATTAATTATTTCAACATAGTAGTTTTTTTTTAAGATAAGATATAATTTTCAATTTATGACATCCGCTCTATGATAAAAATAACCTATAAATTATATTAATTAATAACCTAATCAACCTCGTTAATTATTTTAACATAGTGGGTTTTTTTTTGTTACATAAATACGGTAGAATTTCAATTCATAATGTTCACTTCATAATGATTTTTCTTTAAACTTGAACTACATAGTAGTTTTTTGTTGTTGTTGAGAAAGCTACTAGCAGTTGGTTGAAGGTAGAGAATCTGTTTAATCATTATTAGTACTAGTTGTTGATAGCAAACCAATTAACTTTTTAATCATTAATAATACTCTATCAATCCCAAATTTTAGTCATGTTTAAGAAATTCAACAGTTTGAAGAAACATCATTTAAAACATTGTCTTTAAAAAAAAAAAAAAAAAAAAAACTTCAAGTTTTCAAACTACCCTTCTTAATTTAAATTCTAATGAAAGGAGTAATTGAAATTATAAATAAAGTAATGATAAGGTAGGAAATGTATATATTTATTGAATTTTCAAAGAAGACTATATTTTGGGTCATTCCATAATGAAATAGAGATTAACAATTTAGGATGGAGGGAATACTAATTATTTACAAAAATAATGATCATACTATGCAAAATTACCAATATTTGATGTAAAGTCAAAGTATTTCATTTTCATTTATTTATATTTTTTATTCTAATTTTGATCACATTCCCTTTTTCACTAATTTATATGTCCACTATAAGTTGTAGTTACAGCAACTAAAGTCTCAGAAACAAAAGGAGATGTCAACTAGTTGAGATACAAGACTCTTGGCAATTAAAATCTTGATTTAATCTTCTTTTATGCCTATCTCTAGTTTTTGTTAGAAATTGTCTCGAATTCCTAATTTGACTTGATTTGGGTTTCTCTAAGTGGAATAAAAGTGTATTCCTTGTCCACTCAAAAATTGTATTTATTGTCCAAAAAGAAAAGTATCCCTTATCTACAAACAAATGTATTCCTTGATCATTACAGGATAGATATTATAAATAAACAATAGTATTAAAGGTTTGTTGGCTTTGGTTCAAGGGTCCTCCCACATTGGCTTTGGATGAATTTAAAAGAAACCTAGAGAGATTTTGTTATTTATGATGCCTCCTTTTAGTTTAAACACTTTTTAAACTCTCTTTGATATGATAAAGTCATCCTAACTATCAATAGGTGTAGGATAACAAAAGCAGAACTACATAAATCTATGACGTTCTATTTTGTGTGTGGTTATCTCTATTTTTCTTTCAAGTTTTCTTTATTTCTATTATTCTATTATTTGTTATAGAGATCTTTCTTAACTTTATAATAAATTTTGCACTCACTCTTGTGTGGAAGGTTATTTGAAAGCCTTTTCCCATAAAGAAAATTGGTACCAAAACTTTCACTGTCACAACAAACTAGTATCAAAGCTAAGGTTCATTACCTAAGTATTTGGATTTGTTGTTCAAAGCCAAGGTTTAGTACCTAGGTGTTTGGATTTATCTTCTTTGGAGATTTTATTGATTGGTTCATGGATTTTAGCACTGGGAGGAAAGATGTCAAAGAATGACTTGTAGAAGATCAATAAATAGACTTATGACAACCTCTTCAGGTGCATTTAGCTCCTATGGGCATATTTGAAGATAGCTTTGGGTGATATGCATTTTATTCTTTTGATTTGACTCTAATTTGAGTTCAACATCTTCTTTGAGAGCACTTGGCGTCTATTGGTAGATTTGGAGGTAGTTTGGGTGATTTTGATTTATTTTAGGCTCTAATTTGGTTTCGAGTCTTTCAACACTTGACACATTTATGGTTTGAGGGAAGTCTTGTCAAGGTGAAGATTTGTTAAGAATTTGTATTTGGTTGCAAATGAATTTGATAAATTATGGTGCTTTGCAAATTTCGACAAGGTGGAAAATTGTTGTGGATTTTGGCTCAATTTCTAATTCTTACCTTTTGGATTAAGGTGAAATTTCTAATTTGACTTGATTTGGAAGATTGTTAAGTGAATTTGGTCACTATGGAGAATTTTGAGAATTTGTCTCCAAATCCTACTTAAACTTAGTTTTGATTTTCTTGGCATAGAAGAAAAATCTATTTTTTGTCACTTTTTAATATAACAACAATTTACGTGATTTGACTTTTGGCTTGTATCCATAAATAGTAATATATGAATTCACCATATTAAGGAGAGATTATAAAAGTGATATAAATAAAAGTACGTATGCACAAGGCTATGAGCTTGTTATTATATGTGCTTGTGACATTAATATTTTCTTAAAATTTATTCTTTTTGTGATATGGTGGACTTGTAACACATTGATTTTTTTTTTTTTAAAGTTATTAAATGATGGAGATTATTGTGGAGGGTTTGAGCTTGAAGATCTAGACCAAATATTTGAAGCGGTACAATCAAATTACAAAGCATGGTGGTCTGGGTTCGCTCCATTAATTGTGGGTGGTGACATGGACTCTATTGCAATCCAAGAAGTCACCCGAGCACTCTTTAATATGAGACTAGAGATAGCTTTGAGTTTGGCTCATACAATATTTTTGAGTGACTCGAGACATATTCTAGGTCATGTCACTACGCCTTGTCACGTAATACTAATTATTAGGGATGTTGCTGTGCCAATCCCAGTGTCAGAATATTTGTTTCAGAATCTTGGTACTGAGTCAATCGTGGAAGTCACATCCTCAGAAGGTCATTTGCCACAGTTGAGCTCGCCGGATATTTTGATTCCTGTACTTCTTAAGCACATTCGTTATTGTATTAGAGACTTGAAAACATGATGAATGTACTTTGCATGTATTTTGTAATTATTTTTTAATTAAGAACTTGGATAAACAGTTTTCATATTGAGATTCTCAAGATTTACTAGGATAATTTCTCTAGAGTTCTCCGTGATGTCTCGCGTGATGTGTGGACTATTTTATAATTTTATTTACAATTATTTTTGTGTATGTTAAGACCTATATATAATACTTATTTTGTTGTATAATATATATACTTGCCAATAATATTATCGAATACTTCGAAACTTGATTTTGTTTATTCATAATTTATTTTAAAAAAATTGTATAACACTATAAGTCTATAGCATCCATAGCAATGGAGCTAAATTTTTAGCTTTTTAGCTACACAAAAAGTCACTTTGTTTATTTTACCTTCTCACATCTTACAGCAATGGAGCTATTTTAGCGTTTAACACAATAAAATAATATGAATACTACAATAAAATAATATAAACACTACAATAAAATAATATTTCATTCAACCACCATCAAACAACCACAACCACCATCAAACCCATAAAAATCATTGCACAACCATAACCCCGTCGTGCCCATCAAAACCAGTGAAGAAGAACAAAACAAAAACCTAGAAAAATCAACACAGCTAAACCGAAACCCATGCCCGATACTCTGTCTGATTCGGTACCGGCCAACGAGACCTGCGTCGAGGGGCACGGTTTCACGGTCTTCACCGACGAATCGAGCCTTAATTGATACTGACTACCTTATTTTGCTGCTAACGGCGTGGCTTGGTCCTTCTCAATCGAAGCGGAATAAGTGCAAAGCGAAACGGAATGCTCCAATTTGAGACGAGTTGAGAAGTGAGAGAGGAAAAGTGGGGAGAGAGGGGTCTGTGGCGGTTGGGCTTGTGCAGATCGGCGATGGGTCTGTGGAGGAAGAAAGAAGAGATGGAGAGGCAGTGAGAAGAGAGACACAGGAGAATGAAATGCAGAAAGAATAATAATAAAAAAAAAAGGTAATGTGAATGCAATTTTTTTTTTTTTTTTTTTTAGCTTTTAGCTACAGTGCACATTTATTTATAGATGTGCACTATAGCAAGAAGGTAAAAAAATTTAGGTATAGTTCCACTGCTGCAAATGCTCTAAGAGCACTAGCATCCGGGTTTGTCAACCAGTCTTTATTTTACCATCTAGAAAGTTATTTTATTTATTATACCAACCCATTTTACAATACACCCTACATCCCAGTTTCTATTATTTAACTATTTCAGTAAAATATTCTTTTTTTACTCTTTATTTACTATTTCTTTATTTTTATTTATTATTTCTCACTCATTCTTTCTATACAAGAACCAACACAAATCTACTGACACCACCAGCCCACCACTGCTGCACTACACACCTGACACCATCACCACCAACAACCCATAAAAACCCACAATCCACCGTCAACATTCAACTAGGGATGGCAATTTATATTTGACCTGCGGATACCCAGCCCGGCCCGACCCTAATGGGTCGGATTTTACCCGGCCCGATAAATTATAGGGTCGGGTATGGGTTTAAAAAAAAAAAAAAAAAACCTGAAGCGGGTCCGGGTTGGGTCCGGGTTTTTGCAAAAATCCGACCCGACCCCTTTATATATAAGTTAAAAATACTAAAATGCCCCCGTATATATATATATATATATATATAAGTTTAAAAAAAAAAAAAAAAACCCTAACCCCATATTCCCATTTGACACAATCACTCTGAGGTCTGAGCCACCGCCTACTCTTTTTCTCCTCTCCCACTCTCACTTGGTCAGTCCCTCTTCATCACCCCCAACCTCCGATTTGTCGCCGCCGGCCTGAACATCTGTCACTGCCAGCATGATTAGCCTGAAGCCCTTCACTGCCGGCCATCATTGCACCTCCAGCCGCCTCGCTTCCTCAATTTGTCTCCACCGGACCACCTCGTTCTCTATCTTTTTTTTTCTTTTTTTTTTTTTTCTGGGTTCATTTCGTCTCAGTCATGTGAGTTGTTTGTGATTGTGTTAGGATTTGTGTTTGTGTTTGTGATTTTGAAAGGGAAAACATAAATCTGAAATTTTTTTGTTTGTGTTTGTGATTTTAAATGGGAAAAATCGTAAATCTGAATTTGTGTTTGTGTTAGTGATTTTGAATGGGAAAATTATAAATTTGAAATTTTTGGGTTTGTGTTTGGCTTAGGATTTGTGTTTGTTTTTGTGATTTTGAAAGGGAAAATCATAAATCTTTGGCCAATGTTCATCCATGATTTCCTGGTGGTTCTTTTTATCTTTCAATTTTCATCCTTTGATTTCTTTGATTTTCTCTACCTAAGTATACTCCTGCTAGTATTAAAAAAAAAAAAAATTTATGTTTGCACAAATTCAAGCCTTGAATCTGGGCAAACACATTCTCAAAAAATCTGAGCAAACATTTTTTTTTATAAATTTTTGGGCCACGGTATGGCTTCAGGCATAATTTTTTTTTTTTTTGGGATTGGGCCACAGTTTGGGCCCAAATCGTGGCATGGCTGATGGGGCCCGCGGGTACCCGACGGGCCGGGTTTGGGGTAAAGAAAAAAACCCGTTTAATAAACGGGTCGGGTCCAGGTTTTTGGGACAGACCCGTGGGTCGGGTCCAGGTATGAAAAAACCCGGCCCAAACTCGACCCGTTGCCATTCCTACATTCAACACCAAAAAAAAAAAAAAAAAAAAAGGACCAGCAACCCATGGTCTCCACCATTGTGAGCAAAACCCAAACCCACAGCAAACACAACCAAACCTACAGCGAACAAACCTAGACCCATGGCAGCAAGCAAACCTACGGCCCATGGCGAGCAAACCCATGACAAAATCCACGATGAGCAAACAGTGAGCACACCCACGGCAAATCCACAGCAAGCAAACAACGAGCACACCCACGGCGAGCGCACACCACCCAAATCGCAAGACCCAATCTACAGCCCCTCCAATCCACTGTGGCAAGTGAGAGAGAAGAAAAGAATAGAGTCAGAGATGGAGAAAGAATAGAGAAGAAAGAAGAGTGAGAGAGAAGAAGAGAGAAAAGTCAGAGACAGAGAGTGAGAAAAGAAGAAAAGAAAGAGTCAAAGAGCGAGAAGCAATAGAGGTGGGAGAAAATAATATTATTTTATTTATACATACATGCTATGGTCAGTTCTAAATACCCATACTTACTATAGCTAGGATGAAAAAAAAAAAAAAGGGTTTACATACTCCGATGTGGGGGGTTTTTAAGGCTCTAGTTTGTAAAATAGCAATTAAGGGGTATTTATACCCCCCCCTAATGCTAATGCTCTAACATATTATAATATTTACTGTTAAAAATATATTTTATTTTTTAAACTGATTAAATGATTTTGAAATCTATAAATAAGAATTTAAAGTATAAAATACTTTGATATCCTAAAATGACATAAATTTAAGCAACTTTCGAAATACTTCCTTAACCACTCTATTCTCATAAGAAAATATGGAGACCTTATCACAAACACCGAATTCATTATCTCAATGAAATTAAGGAAATCATTTATAAGTATCAACATAAAGAGAACGTGATTGAACAAAGAGAAATTGGCTAAACCCACATCCATTTATCAAAAATTTAATTGTCTTTAGTTGGGCTTCTGTATCCTTTAAAAAAACGAAAAATAATTTGAAATCATTATCAATTGTTATTTTTATCACTATGGTTCATACTGCATAACCTACAAAGAAACCTATAAATTATGAGTTATAACACAAAATTTAAAGAATAGCTAACTTCATAAATAATCAATTTGAATATATCTTTTTCTTTTTCTTTAGTTCTAAAACAAAATTACATTTATGATTGTTCCAAACCAAAATCTCAAACACCCAAAGGCTTAAAGCAAATCATAACCTTCATAAAATCCACAATGTCTGCCTTCAACATCAAAATCGTAAGTTATCATCACTGAATAAAAAATGCAAGCCCTCTTCCTTAGTCATAGCCTACTCATCCAGGTTAGGATCAAAATGGTACTTTAGTATTGGAGTTATGTAGGTGTCGTTAAAAGGTTGAAGGTAAATGACATCGTTTTTGGTCTGAGTATATTTGAGATGGGATGACATGAAGGGTTATAGGCATGTGTATATAAAGAAATAGAAGTGAAAATGATGAATGGAAATGCAAAGAGTTTTTTGTGTGAGTGAAAGATGAAAAGTCTTGAAATATTGAATCAAATGAAACAAATAATAGTCTTAAAACATTAAATATAAAATATAATAAAAAGTAGTCTTGAAACATTAAACCAAAGGTGTTAGGGGGGGGGGTGAACTTGATTCAGAGCCGAAGCCCAAATGCTTAGAAGATTGTGCTTGAGGAAATGGGCCAAGCCCATTTCAATGAGTAGTAACATGAAACCTCCCAAGACTATTCCCGTGGAGTTTCAAGCATGTCGCCAACCTTGAGACGCTTTTCTGAGATTGTAAGCATGGGTGACCCCTCGATAAACAAAAGAAGTACCACGGGAGATCGATACCACCCCTTTTTATTTTTCTGGCCAAGGTGACACTCCTACCAAGGGTCCAAGACCATCTTGGGAAGCCTCCTGAAAGGATAAAAATCACAGAGGTCGT
The DNA here is from genome assembly GCF_002906115.3 of Quercus suber. NCBI lineage: Eukaryota > Viridiplantae > Streptophyta > Magnoliopsida > Fagales > Fagaceae > Quercus > Quercus suber. Next base: position 13,061 of record NW_027070105.1, read on the forward strand.
AACCTCCACATTAATGAGAGATTCTCCACCTAATCTCTTCCACATTAAATACACATAGGACAATCTGAATAGTATAAACAACCTCCAAAAGTCATGTTTTATGATGAAAATGGAAGAGAACCAAGGGAGGATGTGACAAGTATCTCCAAAAAATTTGGCTAGGAGCAGGCTAGCTGGATAGATAAAGGAATGAAAAATTATTATAAAAGGGGTGAAGGCTACCACAGAGAGGCAGTTGAGAAATATCAAGAAAAAGACTTAGAGAAGAGTAACATAGATAGAGAGAGTGAGATTGTATTTTTTATTTCCTTTCTTTCCATGTTGATTCCCCATACCTCGGGAAAGAAATCTGTGTGTTGCAAACCTTCTCATCTACAATCCTACTTTCTTAATAAGTTGTTTGAGCTTCCTACTGTGGAATTTCCACCTTGTTCTTGTGATAAATAAATTGTGCAAGTTAGTTACCAATGAATCCTACTGTTTTGACCAAATAGTGTTTTTTAATTGGGTTTTGACCCCTACAAAAGGAAATAACGAGTTCATATTTTTAAATTTGTTCTTATCTCTGATGTGATTTAAGAATATTTCAATTCTCATCACACAGTGTGTCATATGGCAAAACTTTATGCTCTCCCGCATGAAGTCACTACTTATATATATATATATATATAGATTGATGATTGATTAATAATTAAACATGTTTTTGTAAATGAAGTCACATCATTAATAATTTAAATAGATTTTAAAATAATAATAGTCAATATTTGTTTAAATGTATACAGTGTGATGAAATTTAAATAAGTTAATTATGATTTAAAAAGTTTTACAGTAGAATTACCTTTATGAATTTCAAAAGATCATAATTTATAGTTATGTAGGTGTCGTTAAAAGGTTGAAGGTAAATAATAATAGTCAATACACACCCAGCAAAATTGTTTGATTGTTATTTTAGTTCATTATGTTTGAAATTTATTACGTTGATTGTATAACTTTGCTAACCTAACCCACTCATTTAAGTCATTCCACCTGTAAGGGCTAGATTTGCTCCCAAAACCCAAATGAAAGGTCAATGGCTCAAAGAGCCAAAAACAATGAATTAGTAGAGAGTGGGCTTGAAATTGAACTTTCAATGAGTTAGGTGGACAATGTTCATGATAAGTTAGTTGTTACTGGAAAGCATAAAATAAACAGTTTTTGACAAGAAAAGTTCTCCTTAGCCAAGTCCGAGGAAGGTTGTTCTTATATATTTCTTTTAGAATTATACAAAGACACAGTTCTTGAGTCTACAATGATTTTTTCTTAGATTGTCTCCCCCCTTCTTATAATGGGGTTTTTCTCCTTTATATTCTCCTTCCTTACTTCATTTCAGCCCTCCACATGTAGATCAGATTGCTGGCTATGATACTCGTCCCATCATCACTTTCCTGAAGTCTTTGTAGGTAGTTGTAAGGCTGAATGTTATTGTTCAGGTATTATCTCCACATTAATGCGCTCAGGGGGTTAGCTGCAGAGCATTCAATGCAGTGGTAACAACTTTCTTCCCAAATATTTCCCAACTCTTTTTTGTTTTATCCTTATCTGATTTTTATCCTTGCCAGCATGATTACTTGTTGCCTTGTTCTTGATGAAGGGTTGGAACTTTGTCCTCTACTCTATTTAGCTGAGGAGGTACTTCTCCTCGGACAACATTTCTAGTCCCTTTTGACCAAACTTCTTCCACGGACCATTAACCCGTATGCCACCATTATAGTATTTACCTGTCCTCGAACTATTTGATGTCCTTGGGTGCGGCCCACGACCCAATACCCACATTTGGGCCCTTCATCCCTACACCATCCATTACCGTTAAGACTGCTACGTTAAAATACTTAAAACGTGATTGTATTATTGACTTTAACATTAAAAAATTATTTAAGTAATATTTTATTAATTAAAAAAAGAAGAAAAGAAAAGTAAAATAGATAACCAAATAATTTTGTAATAAGATCCACTACCTTTTGTTTTGAAGATGGACAACCGAAGAAGCCCCTATATTGCATTTCTAAGGAATATAAAAGGAAGGAATAATAGTAAGACATCAGCTCAAGCAAAAATTCTTGTTTATTTTACCATAAGAACCTATTTTTTTTTATTTTTTTTTATTTTATATACTCATTTTTCAAAACATCAAATTATCTATTTTATACAACATTTTATTAAAATATCAATTTTTTTTTTTTATTTTTTAAAATTATTTCTCTTTTTTCATAGTCAACAACCACTATTCATTCTTTTTCTTCATCCTCAAGATACGCAAAGAAAAAAAAATAAAAAATAAAAAATAAAATGCAAAATTAATAGTGTTTTTTTTTTTGAGAGTTTCAACTTATAGCGTCTGCTCTTGATGATAACTCTTTATCATTAGACCAAGACAACAATCAGTTTTTGGTGTAAGTGGGGATTGAACCCCAGATCTCTTATACAACCATAAGAGACTTTACTAGTTAACCTAATTGGAATCCACAAAATTAATAGTGTTGATATAGGTTATTGCAGCAAATTTGTAAATTTATAAAAGGCGAAAAGCCACTTTTAGTTCCTACATTTTCAGGCGATTCCCATTTTAGTCTCTACATTTTATTTTTACAGCTTTTAGTCCNAAAAAAAAAAAAAAAAAAAAAAAAAAAAAAAAAAAACACAAAACTCAAACCCAGATTTATTAGTAATGGAAGAAAATGGACCTAGAAAAGCAAGCTGAAGCTGAAGCTCAAGAGATCAAGATCTCAGTTAGAAAAATCAAACTACAAAAGGAAAAAAGAAAAAAAGCAAATAATTTTGAAAATAAATAATTAAAAAAAAACAGTAAATATAATTAAAGTGAGAAGGAGGAGAAAACCAATTCGATCAAAAAGCGTTGGAAAATTCGGCAGGAGAAAACTCCCAGCGACGTAAGGAAACACAGAAAAAGTACCAGATCGCTCAGAATTCAAGCAAAAGCATAGGTTCGGAGGTGGATCAAACACGATCCAACCACAAGCACACACAGAGACGGTGAATGAAACTGCCTTTGTTGCGGCGTCGACGCCGCTCAGTTCCTCCTGATCGAAGGCGGAAGTTTCGCCGTACTCTCTTCCATCGCTCTCCTCTCAATCTTCCTGATTCTCCCTATCAACCTCTACATCGGCACCGCTTCTCTGAATGCCGACTAGTTCTTCAAAACAACGATTAACCACATCTCCAAAGGCTCTCCTTTGCCAAATGACGATCTTCCTGGGTTTGAGTTTTGTGTTTTGTGTTTTTTTTTTTTTTTTTTTGGTGTTTGTGTTTTCTGAGTTCTTCACGTTCTTCCAAAAAAAGAAAAAAAATTAATTTAACTAATTTTTTTTAAATAATTAGGTTAGAAATTTTTATATTATTTTTATCTGATGTGGCTTTTTTTAAAAATTAAATTGCTAATGTGGCATTTTTATAAAAATGTAAATAATTTTTTTAATATTATTTTAATAGACATGTCAGCGTTTACTGTTGGATCGTTTGCTACGTAGGATAATTCTGTTAAATGAGTAACGGCAAGGACTGAAACGAAAAACGTGTTTCAAAATAGGGATTAAAAGCGGTAAAAATAAAATGTAGGGACTAAAATAGAAATCGGCTGAAAAATGTAGGGACTAAAAGTGACTTTTCACATTTATAAAATTATACACGAATTGATGTGATATAGGTCATTTTTAAATAAAACTATATAAATTCTACCCATCTTTTCATTATACATGTGAATACTCGCTGTAGGGACCCAATTTGAATTGAGTGTTGGGTTTCAGCCCAATAAGCCCAAACAATAAATTTATAGAGAGTGGGTTGACAGGCTTAGGTGCTGGCCGTCGATCACCACGCTCCAACTCTTTCTTATAAAAATGGCTAAGTGTTTCCTTACAAATAGGGGAATGCTCCTCGGCCTATGGCCGAGGAGGCCCTCAGGTTTTTCCCTTCCCCTCCCTTTGGCTTTACTAGCTCTTCTTTTATAGTTTTTATCTTCCTATCTTTTGCTTCCATCTGTTGATTGTCTATTCGCCTTTTTTCTGGTCGTCCATCCCATCAGAGGCTTTATCGATACTCAAGTGGCTCACTCTGACCAACGTTATCCTGCCAAGGGGTTACCTCTCCATTAATGCGGCCAGGAGGGTTAGTTGAGTGCATTAAATGCGAGAGTGACAGCTTACTTTGGGGTTAGCCACTCCCTGAAATCACTCTTGTCAGGCCGAGGACAAGGTATCCTCGGCGTGGATTCAAGAGAATAGGCTTCCCCTCCTTCTCCCTCAGAAAATAGCTTGCGCTCCTCGGCATGGCCTTGGGCCTGCTATATGATGGGACCGAGGCTATCAGGCCCACGGACCCCACACTCGCAATTGAAAGATATGTATTAGTAGGTAGTTATTTTTATACATATATCTCTTGTTTATTGAATTTTAATATAAATGATGTGGTATCATTTGATACAAAATATTTGTTTAGATGTATCAATTAAAAAAGAGAAAAAAGAAAAAAAGAAGAAGGAGACCGCGTAGGACCATACACCGTGACTCTGTGAGTGACCTTTCGTTGAAATTAATGTCGACAAAAAAAAAAAAAAAAAAAAAAAAATCAGAGACTCAACGGATCAAACGCACCCAGCGCCCAATCTCCAAAAAAAAAAAAAAAAGAAAGAAAAAGAAAAGGAAACGCACAAGCACAACCAATCAAGTTGAAGCTCTACGCACACGTGTAATAGGGTATGGTAAAGCACAACACATCTCCCAAATCCAAATCCTATCTCTCTTTTCTTTCTTTATTTTCAGCCCTCTCCTTCCTCCTCAATTTCCCATTTCAGTGATGTTCACGACTTTCAACTCAATAAATTTCCACGCATTTTCCATTTTCCAATTTTACCCCTCTTACCTTCTTTAAAGTTTAACCCCTACTTTTATTCGGTTTCTCTTTTTCTCTCTCGCCTCTCGCTCTCTCTCGAAATCGTTCAAACGAAGAAAAGAACCCAAACATAGAGACCACCACACCACTCCACTCAACTCAGCTCAACTCGTCCGCGTCAACTTATGGCAGCTCAGCTATCTCGGAGCGAGTCGAGCTCGCCAAGCTCTGTAGCTCTCGGGACTGGTCCCAAGGCTATCCGAGTCCTCGACTCGCTCCTCTCTCAGTCTTTCGCCATCCAAGACATCTGGTTCGTACAACGCGCAATTCTCCAAAAAAAATTTTCGAACCTCGCCGATCTTCGATTTCTTTGATTATCTTTTTTGGTGACTGATTGATTTCTCGCTTTTGAAATTTGGTTTCAGCAATAGAGCTTTCTGTTACAGCCAATTGGAGCTCCACAAGCATGTGATTAAGGACTGTGACAAGGCGCTTCAGCTCGACCCTGCGCTTCNTATTAAAAATAAAAACATTATTTTAAGAAAAACTTATTAAAGTTAAACTTGACAACTCTCATAGAAAATTTGGAAAATAGTGCTCAATAGTGTTCTTAAACCCGCCCCACTTGGCTAGTCGGATTGGTAACCTGGTGACTTGGCACATAGACCAATCCGAGTCATAAATTGGATTGGATGTACATAAGATAAAATCGAGTCAAAACGGGTAAAACATGACTAGTTTTAAATAGACCGTGTAATCTGGCTAGGTTTTAATAACCTAGCTGAGTTTGTGAATTGTGTAAAATTACATTAATAGATCTACCTCATTGACTTCTTTTTTTTAATTTTTTAATGTGTAATAATATGGTAGTTTAAATAAATAAAAACCTATAAAAATGCACATTTCTATCACTTCTTTGCCGATTCACACTACTCTACCCATTACTTTATCACTTTTCATTGTTTCAGTTCTCCAAACTTGTTATTGTGCATCAATTTTTTACTTTGAACAAATCACTTTTTAGTTTTACGTAACCAGCTAGCACGTAAGCATGAGTATATCCATATATGTTATTGCTTAAATCTTTTTTTCTCATCTTTTGTTTACACTTTTTGTGCTTTTTTGTTTATTCTTTAAGTTTAAGCCTTTAACCTTCTTTTTTTTTTTTCTCTTTTGTTGTTTATTTGAGATTTTCCTTCTTCTTTTTATTTAATATACAGTATTTTAAGAAACCCTTTTTTTTTTTACGTAGTTTGAGATTTTCTTTTTTTATTATATAATATAGAAAATTTTAAGACATATAACAAGATTTTATTTAGTTAAAACTTTGTTGCAATCTTATGATATTCGTTTATTTTGTTTGTAAATTTTATAGAATTTCTAATGCTATTACCTGTGAAACCTTGATTTTAAATTATAATGGCAAGTACTTTAACTTAGGCATATGTCTTTTTATTTATTTATTTACATATTCATGTTATGATTTCTCAAACTTACTTTTATATATACTTAATTTTTTTTATTTGACCCTATAAATCAACCGGTAAACCACTGGTTGAATTAATAACCTAGTGACTTAGCTCATAAACCAAGTCAGTGTCCAATTCAGATTTAATAACTATGGACTTGATCATACTAAGAAGGAAAAAAATTGTGTAATCACATGTTACAAGTATGTTAAGCACCATCCCCTCTCGAGCTCTGGTTTGTGATTCAACAAAAAATTAAAATAAAATAAAAGCTTTCATGTGTGTGTGTGTGTGTTTGTTTCTCAAAAAAAAAAGTATGTTAATCTCCTAGATAAAAATAAATAAATAATAAATATATATATATATATATAAAAGATTGACTGACATTTTTGCCCCTGCCCCTTCTTTTTTAGAATACTCATTTGGTAATTGACAAGTTTTTTTTTTTTCTTTTAAGAACTTAATTTTGTTTCAACTAAAGAACTTAATTTCTTTAATTTTATTTTTAACAAGTCAACAACCCGTGGAATACACAAGAAAATTCAATAATATATGATTTTATCTAAAAAAATGATTTATCTCTCTTTTATTTTGTACATAAATATGAAATTTGATAGTTATTAATAGAAATTTATTTTGATTGTGTTTTTTTTTTTTTTTTTTTTTTTTTTTTTTTGCAAAATATTTTGATTGTGTTTGTATATGGTATTAATAAATATGAAATTTGATAACTATGGTTTTTTAATAGGTATTTATTATGATTGTGTTTTTATATGGAACACATTAAATATGAAATTTATTAATAGGTATTTATTATGATTATGTTATGGAACATATTAAATATGAAATTAGATAATTATGATATTTATTGATAAGTATTTATTATGATTATATTTTTATATGGAACATAAATATGAAACTTGATAATTATGATAGTTATTGTAGGGTATATTTTTGTGGCCCAAGCCCAAAAGGTTTGGATTATGAGCCCAATGAACTCAAAACAATGAATTTGTAGAGAATGGGCGAAAAAACTAGGCTAATTGTGGACTAAGCAATAGTTAACTATAGTGTTAAGAAGGAACTGATAAAAAACACACTTCACAATCTTTCAATTTGATGTCCGAAGAGGAATATCATTCAATGAAAAATCTATACAACTCTCCAAAAAGTCCCCTTCTTCTCTAGAAACTCTTTCTTTATATAGCATCCTCCCTCATCATTTTCATCGTCCACTTGTTCTTCATCTAAGTGTCCACTTAAGTATGTGTCACGTCAGATTTCTTCCTTAACTTTCTGTGAGTGGTGGTACCTGGATTGACACTATTCATGGGTCTTCTCCATATTAATGCAGCCAGAAAAGCAGATGCAGTGCATTTAATGTGGTGTTGGCAGTTTTTCCTTTTAGATATTTCTCCATTCTTCTTATCTCCAAGTATGTCCAAAACTTATCTAGATTGCTGAAGTCATTAGTAAGCTCATTCGAACCCCCCAAATATTTATTTAACCAAGAATCTTTACATCTGAGGAGAATGATCTCTTCGGAACGCTGGTGTTCTCTTCGGACGGATCTTCTTCACTCCCAAGTATCTTTCTTTCATGAGGACTACTCCTCAACAATTTTAACCTTTTCGAACATACAGTAACCTTCACATAGGGTTTTGAACTCAATACATAAGCTTGAGTTTCTGCCCCCCACAGTTATTAATAGAAATTAATTTTGATTGTTTTTGTATATGGTATATTAGATATGAAATTTGATCATTATGGTTTATTAATAGGTATTTATTATGATTGTAATTTTATATGAGAAATTATTAGGTATACCGGGAGGACTGCTGATGTGGTCCTCCCAACTAACGAGATAATGTCATCTATGCAAATGTATGAGTAAGCTTCCTAATTAGCACAAGAAATAAAAAATAAAAATTACCAAGTGATGTCACATTTGCATAAATAACAATATTTTATTGGTTGGGAGGTCAGAGAGGACCACATTAGCAATCCTCCTGGTGAACTTAATAATTTTTCATTTTATACTAAACATATTAAATATGAAATTTGATAATCATGGTTTTATTAATAGGTATTTATTATGATTATGTGTTTATATGGAACATATTAAATATAAAATTTGATAATTATGGTATTTATTCATAGTTTTTTTATTATAGTTATATTTTTATATGGAACATAAATATGAAACTTGATAATTATTAATAGAAATTTATTTTAATTGTGTTTGTATATGGTATATTAGAGTAATGTTACACCTACAAACTATTTTACAATATTTTTACAAACTGTTGATGTGGTCAGCTTTTTATTGGTTTTCATCTAGGCCCACCATTAACCTTACGGTTTTATTTACCAATAACCACTCACCACGTCATTAGTTTGTAACTTTTTTTGTAAAAAAATTTGTATCTCTAGCATTACTCAGTATATTAAATATAAAATTTGATAATTATGATTTATTAATAGGTATATATTATGATTGTGTTTTTATATGGAACATATTAAATATGAAAATTGATAATTATGATTTTATTAGTATTTATTTATTATGATTATGTTTCTATATGGAACATATTAAATATGAAATTTGATAATTATGGTATTTATTGATAGGTATTTGTTATGATTATATTTTTATATGAAACTGTAGGGACTCAATTTGAATTGAGTGTTGGGTTTTCAGCCCAACAAGCCCAAACAATACATTTATAGAGAGTGGGCTGACAGGCTTAGGTGCTGGCCGTTGATCACCATGCCCAAACTTATCTTTAAAAATGGCTAAGTATTTTCTTACAAATGAGGGAATGCTCCTCGGCCTGTGGCCGAGGAGGCCTTTTTTCCTCCCTCCCTCCTTTTTGGCTTAACCTGCTCTTCTTTTATAGTTTTAATCTTCCTATCTTTTGCTTCCATCTGTTGATTGTCTATTCGCCTTTTTTTCTGGTCGTCCATCCCATCAGAAGCTTTATCAATACTCAAGTGGCTCACTCTGACCAACGTTATCCTGCCAAGGGGTTACCTCTCCATTAATGCAGCCAGGGGGGTTAGTTGAGTGCATTAAATGCGAGAGTGACAGCTTACCTAGGGGTTAGCCACTCCCCGAAATCACTCTTGTCAGGCCGAGGACAAGGTGTCCTCGGCGTGGATTCAAGAGAATAGGCTTCCCCCCTTTCTCCTCAGAAATAGCTTGCGCTCCTCGGCATGGGCCTTGGGCCTGCTATATGAAGGACTGAGGCTATCAGGCCCACGGACCCCACAGAAACATATTAAATATGAAATTTAATAATTATGGTATTTATTGGTAGGTATTTTTTATGATTATATTTTTATATGGAACATATTAAATATTAAATTTTATAATCATGGTATTTATTGATAGGTATTGTAGGGACACGATTTGGAGCCCAAGCCCAAGATGTATGGAATCTTGGCCCAGTGAGTCCAATATAATAAATTTGTAGATAATAGGTCAAAGAACTAGACCCTAATGAATTTGACAACGGCTAGTATGGATTTAAAAGATAATCAAGCAAGAACAAGGCACATAGGACTGAATGAATTCACTATCCGAGGAGGCAAATCTTGTATAAATCGATAGAACTGATTACAAATGCAACTTTGATCGCTACAGTATTCTTTCTCTATTTTTCTGATCCCCCTTCCTTCAGGGGTCTCTTACATTATAAATATCCTTCTTGGTAATCTTGGCCCTCCATTTGTCAATCGTCCAAGCCACTACTCAAATGCTCATCCCATTAGACACCCTCTCTGGCTTTCTGTGAGTTGCGGTAGCCAAGGAAGCACTGTTTAGGAGTCTTTTCCACATAAATGCGGCCAGAAAAGTAGCTGCAGTACATTTAATGCGGAGGTAGCAACTTCTCCTTAGATATTTTTGGGTTCCCTTCCTTCTCGTGTGTTCATGAGGCATGCTTCTAACACTAGAGCTTCTATGAAGGTCATTTTCACCATCGGAATGCGTATCTGAACTATATTTGTCATGGCCGAGGAGGAATTCCTCCTCAGACCGCCTTCTACTCTTTTCTTACTCATGAGACTCTAAACTGGGATCCCTTTTGACTATTTGTCCCTCCTCAGATATGTCAACGTCCTCAGATAAGGCCCAATGCCCAATATATAATTTTGGGCTCTTATCCCTACAGGTATTTATAATGATTATGTTTTTATGTAGAACATATTATATATATAATCATGACAATTATTAGCAAATATTTATTATTTTTTATACAAAATAGAAATTCTACTCTAGCTTGATCTAAGTTTATATATATGTGAGTCTCTCTCTTGGAGACTTGAACCTTGACCCTTACCCTCCACACCCTACAAGCACTTATAACATATTATATATATAATTATGACAATTATTAGCAAATATTTATTATTTTTTATACAAAATAGAAATTATACTCTAGCCTGATCTAAGTTTATATGTATGTGAGTCTCTCTCTTGGAGACTTGAACCTTGACCCTTACCCTCCACACTCTACAAGCACTTATACTTGTAAAGTAACTACCGCACCAAGGGTGCGTGGTAAGTAGATATTTATTATAATTTTGTTTGTATTGAACTATCTTTTTTATCATTTAATTGAGGATTAAATATAGAATATGAATTGTGAGGACACAAAAATTTATGTGGCAAAATATTATGAGGTCAATTAAAAATCAAATGTCTTCGATTGTATATATATTATAAATTATAGATATGATGGTTAATTTTTATTGTGATAAAATGATGGTTAATTTTAAGTTTCAATAAAACAAATAGCCAAACAATATATATATATATATATTTTAATTTGATGGATCCAAACAGTATATTAATCATACCAAAATAAAATGGGACTCTAACTCATAACTCCAACTCTTTCTAAAATCCAATAAATCATAGAACCCCATGTCATTTATTAGGTTCACCCAACCAACTTATTTCTGATCAATCTTTTTTCTCATCTCACTTGAACGTGGACTCCGTGAACTCCAATCCGGAACCCATGACTCCATCACTAAAATTCATAATCAAGGAATATGTCTAATGGACCTAAATGGACCCAAATTGGATTAAGATTCTCTAAAATTCTTAGAATGATTATATCCTAAAATATTTATAATTACATTCATTTATTTTGAAATGATGGATTGTTTTTATAATATCATCATTATTTAAAATAAAAATAAAAAATCTACTATCACAATTATGATATCTTTTGAAATTATAAATGAAATGACAAAATTCAGTTCACTCATTTCAAAATAAATAGATAATATTTTAAGAATTGTATGATAGATTTACCATAAGGTCTAAAACCTTAATCCACCTAAATTATCAAATAATTCCCATTTCATTTTTAGTTAATTCAATTCAATAAATGGGCATTTTTTTTAAAAAAAAATCAATAGAAAAGGTCAATAAATTCTTTTGGAACAAGAAAATGGGCAATAAATTCTTAATTTTAACTTGTCGCGACACTTATCAAACATGCGCCCAAGGTAGTTGGTACAGTCTCTTGAACTGGTGATTTCTTGTTTGACTTAATCACCCCTGTCAACTATGTCAAGTAGTGATAGCTATCTATTAACGGTTTGATGGGAAAAAGTCCTGATGGCAGAACCGGTATTTTGGGATATAGAATTGGACTTAGTCGTCAATTGGTTAACGCAGAATAATCCAAAGAAATGGAGTGCCGTTTGCATGTGTTAAAGATGCTAAACGACGAAATTTACAACCCAGAAAAAATCTCGGATTCTAATTTTACAAATGAAGCTCCCAAAGGACTAACATATACTGTATATATTTTCTTAAAGAAAATTTTTCACTGATTTCATCCCAAATTACTAGCTAGAAAATAAATCAAATAACCAGAACACTAGCTTCTATGCTTAGCCAAATAAAATAATTTAAAATTTAAAATAAAAAAATAAAAAAAAACCAGAATAATTCATACAAAAAATTTTTTCAGAATTCTGGTAATGTGAGAGGTGAAGTGTTTAAACTATTATGTGAAATCAAATTAATGATTGATGGAGTCAAGTTTTAGTGTAACATAACATGGTTGGTAACTTATTAAACTTAATTTATGTTTTAATTAGTTTAACTAATAAAGTTTCTTATCATCAAATAAGAAAATATTAGGATAAATCTTGTAAAATCTATGAAAATTTTATTGTGTATCTATATATATATATATATATATGTAAATCTTATTGATGTTCACAACTATATCTACAACCATTAAAAGATATTGTTCTGGCTTTTACCAAAAGAAAAAGGAAAAGAAAGTTTTGAATTTTCCCATCACACAAGCAACCAGAAACCAAAAAGGAGTTACTATGACTATGTTTGGAAAATTTAATGATGTTTGGTAATAACCAACAAACGGATATAAATATATTTGAATTTTTTTTTAATTATTCTTAAATGAAAAGCAGAAAAAAAGAATCTTCATAATTGACAGGACCGCCAAGTGACACTGAAACCAATAAAAACAATCATGTAAACTTGTTACAAAACCCATCTTCTTCATCAGCCACTTCCTTCTAATTGCAATTGTTCTCCAATAATCATCTTCTAATCTTCCTCATGGAAACCCATTCCTTAAAATCTCTCTTGGTCTTTCAAAACAGAATTTACGAAGGTATATAATAACCCAACCACACCTTGCTCATTCCAAGCTCAAGTTTTTGTTGATTTTGTGTTTTCAAAGTAAAAATCCTGACTTTAAAAGAGGGATTTCTTAATATTCAATTTTTAGATACTATTTCTCTCTTTTTGTTTGTTTGCTGATTTATGATATGTTTTCTTTTTTATTGGCTTGCTTTGCAGAGTTGATTAGGAGCTTGCATGTGTACCAAGTGGAGGATGGGAAGCAAAATGAAATTGAGAGAGAGTTTTTGTTCTCAGCCAATGGATCATATATGGAAATGACAACTAATCCAGCTCTCAGATTGCTTAAGTTTCGGGTTTCTGAAGTGTATGAAGGGCTTGTGAACAGTTTGTGGCTTTGCATTCTTGCATTTCATGCCGATCGTCCACCTCACTTTACATGCATTCCTTCTCTACTCTCAATTTCCAGGTACACCATTTTTTGCTAAATTTTATTCACTGTCTCATTTTTTCAGGTGTCCATTTGCTGAATTGATTGAGTTAATTTAATGGTTTACCGTTTGATGATTTTATGACATATATTCTAAGATGATTAATTTTTGACTTGGACATGAAAGGCTAAAACTTAGTTATAAAACTTAGTTACAGTTGTTTAGGTGTTAAGTGTGTTACAACCACGTGGTTGAATTTAATTGAAGAACATACAGTACAGCATTTAAGGAATTGTAATTAAGTTTTGGCCGGCATAAAAAGACTGGTCTTTCGTTCAAAAAGAACTGCAGTTAATTTTGTGTGGTTATGTTACAGTTAATTAAGTCCATAGAATGGTGCATGGTAATCAAAAAGCCATTTCGATGTTACTATTGTAGTTATAAGATAGTTTGTAATAGATGACAAATTGATTTTAGCAGCTAAAGGAAGCAGCTTTATAATTTTTTTTTTTTTTTATAAGAAGCAGCTTTATAATTGAAAGAAGATTTTTCCTTTAAAGAAAATAAAAATAAATATTGCAAGATATTTGCCTTAGAGGTTTCCTTTAAGCGAGTTGGGGAACTTGTAAGTTATAACATTTCTTGAATTGGACCTCCTCTTCTTGGACTTGTTCTAATAAGCTGTATAGGCTGGAAAATAAGCAAAAAGGATTGTCATGCGGACCTGATCTACTTCAAGTAATCACGTTTCTCTTATGAAAGGCTTCAGATAATAGCAGTAATGATTACTATATTGGAAGTCACAATCCCAGCAAAGCAACAGAGTGATCTTCAATTAATATTTCATCATTTTTTTTTCCTTTCTTTTTAAAGAATGCCTTATGATTTTACAAATTTTGAAAGTAAAATGCAGATGCTTAGATCATTAGAATTAGAGAATTCTAATTCTACTCTATTTTACCATTCTAAAAAGTCACTTTATCATTACACCATCCCATTTTACAATACCTCCAGCATCCCAAAACTCTATTTTTATTAAAATATTATTTTTTAATATTTTTTTATTATTTTTTTCTAACCGTAACTTTTGGTTTTCCGGGCTTTTCAACAGTCTTTTTTTTCCTTTCTCCCTCAACCTCTAGCACCGGTTCAACATACAAAGCCACACACACACACACAGACCCATGATACACTGATCAACCTATCCAAACCCATCACCCCACACACACACACACACACACACACAAACCATCAAACCTTAAACAGAGCCACACACACAATCCATCAAACCAGTTGGAGCCAATGATCAACCCAGAAAAACCCAGCCATCAAAAATACCTAGAAAACATCGATGATCAACCTGGTTACCCAGCGGAACAAAAACCAGAAAAACCTAAGCCACCACTGCCCACTACTCACCAAAGTCCCACCATAACAAAAATCCCACCACACCCACCACCCAAGCCACCGATCAGCAAACCCAAGCCACCGATCAACAAACCCACGCCGCCGATTTGAAACCCACGCCGTCGAAAATACCCAAAAATCATCACCGGAGCCACCATCGAAGCTACTGATGATCAACCCAAACAATCCACCCACCGATCAACAGATCCACCATTTCAAACCCACCGATCAACCGATCCAAACCTACCATCAACTGATCCCAACCCAACGATCCAAACCTAGCTCGCCGATCCACGATGATTCAACCTCCAACCTCAAAAATCCAAAACCCAGCACCGGTGCAATGAGAGAGAGGCCATGCAATGAGAGATGAGAGAGAGGCTTGTGAGATGGGTGAGAAATTTTGGAGATGGGTGAGAAATTTTAGCTATGAAGCTTCAGAGATGAGAGAGCAGATGGAGAAACAGAGAAGGAAGAAAGAGAAGAGAACAGAAAAAATGAGAGGGATGAGAGAGAAATTTCGGGGAAAAAGGAGTAAATTTTTTTTTTTTTCAAATACTGTGAACAGTGCAATTCTCTGTTTAGAATTTTACTATAGCAATATTGCAAAAAAATTTGCAATACTGCTGTTTACAATTCCCTGATGCAAGAGTTTTTTAGGCTTAAAATGCCAAATGTCCCTTAGATTTGGCATTAGCATTCCCCAATGCTAATGCTCTTACATAAGAAATTTCTGATCATGGTCACCACATTTCTCCTTGGTGATGCTTGATGTTTTGATGCAATCTCTTTCTATCATGTTAGAAGTTCTATTTAATAAGCTAAAGAGATGTTTTGTTTGTGTTTTAAAAATTACGATTAAAAACAGCACAAAATGAGTCCATTTAAACACTTAAATGAAATTGTGATTAATAGGCAATAGCTTCATATAATTTCTCTCAATCCCTCTTCTAATTTTAATAAAAATAAATAAATTTGACCCACATATGGTCTGAACCGAATATCGTACACAACTCTAGCCATGCCACTCCTAGGTGGAGAATAAGTTGAACTTTAATGTTATGTTTCCAAGTTTGCTGATAAACTAATTTATAATGTTCCTGACTTTATTTTTGAATTATTCAGAAATCCCAAGCTGAAGTCAGTACCAACAATAGCCGTTGATCTTCAGATTATTTTCCAGTTGGACTGCATTATGGAAGACAAAGAGCAATCACGATTTCCAAAAGGGGAAACATGCCAACAGAATGATGATTGTTACCGTCAATCAAGAAGAAGTTCTCCCACTCTTCATCTGGATCTTAACCGTCTTCCTTATCCTGTTACCGAGTTTGAATCATCTGAAGATCAAGAAAAGGAACATTGTTCACCAGGTTTAATGCTCATGTTCTGCTCTCCTTGCTCCTGTTTTTTTCTTCTTTATTTTTTTAAATTTATAATTCTCTCTCTATCATAGCAGTAACATGGGGCTGAAATTATTAACTTTGTCTTGGCAATTACAATATAAGTTTTTTTTTTTTTTTTTTTAAATTGAATTGCTTTATGTCAGCAACAACTTACATTAGAGTGCTAAACTTAGTTGAAATTCAATTGATAAATTCTTTCAATAACAACAAAGCAAGTTTAATTAAAATGCTACTACTTGCAATACTAACCATAATTAACTAGTTATTTTCTTGCAATTGTGCTGTTGAATCTATTCAGTTCCTTCCTTTTTTTAAAGCAAACACAACAAGGTTATGTCAGGAAAAAAAAAACAAAAGTTCCCTCTGGACAAGAGCTGAAATTTTTTCATGTTATTTGTTTCATTTGACTTCAGAATTTTATTGAATTCTTCAAATTTGATATCTTATAGATAGGATGGAAGATTGCAGGTATTGTACACAATAAGAAAAAGAGAGCAGCAAGTGAACATGTTGCAAGGATTGCTTTATCGGATCTAGCCAAGTATTTTGATCTTCCAATTGTGGAAGCTTCAAGAAATTTGAAAGTCGGGCTTACAGTTCTAAAAAGGAAATGTAGAGAATTTGGTATTCCTCGTTGGCCACATAGGAAGATCAAATCCCTTGACAGTCTCATTCATGATCTACAGGTCCTTTCTCTGCACTAAATACAGTGTTATACTTATTTTGAAAATAATATTTTTTAACTCTATATTTATAAGTTTCTACACTAACAACGACATTGACATTTTCTCATTATATATTTATCATTTCTAGATATAATGAAAGCATTTGTGCCAGATTTAAGATGCATAAACATTAAACTTAGAGTCAATACATTTGATGTTATGGTATTAATTGCAATAATCAACCCTTGAAATTGAATTGGTTTCACTTTGATAATTGGCAATGTGAAACTAGCTTTGACATTTTTACATATTAGCATTGATGCATCTTTCTCGTGTAAGCACATTCGCAAACATATCTATTCCTATATATTATACATAGAGAACCATTTACAGGAAGAGACAGAACGGCAACAGCAGAAGAACAAGGTTGCAGCCATGGCAGTTGCAAAGAGGCAAAAGATGTTGGAGAGTGAAAAAGAAAATATAGAGAGAAAACCTTTTATGGAGTTGCAGTGTGAAACCAAGAAATTCAGGCAAGATGTTTTCAAAAGAAGGCATCGAGCTAGGGCTATTGGAAACCAAGATCCATCCACCTCAAGTAATGAGAGTACTAACAAAGTATAGATTATTATATCAAAACTTACGAAAGTTAAAAAGTTAAGACTTTCAACTTGTACAGCTTTACTTCTAATTGTGGTATTTCAAAAACTCTCTTGTGGTTTGCCACCAATTAGAATTTGTTAGAATTTACATTAAACTCAAATCCAGTGTTTTTCTTTTTCTTATCATTATGGTTCATTTAAAAAGTTTTTTACTAGCTGCTTCAATTCTTTTCTCAACCAAATGATTATGAAGTATTTTTTTTTAAAACAAAATTTACAACTATGTGAAGTTTTTTTATTTTCAAGTTGTACTGTCTATGAAAAACTTTTTGTGGCACTAGCACAATATCACTAATTGGTTATTAGTTTCCTCTAATATGTCAATAATTTTGCTTGTAACAAATTTTGTTAACTTAGTGTTCTATTTCATAGACAAAATAGAAAAACAATAAGAGTGATGTAGCGATTTGATCATACTATATGTGTTTACAAATTTAAAAACGACATAATATAGTTAATGATATTAATAGACATATTTCATGTTTACTCAAGAATGCAAATATCATTTTGATCAAATGAAAATGAAGATATTTTTATTGTCAATTTCATTTTTTTTTTTTTGCTTTTTTGCTTTTTCTCTGTATATCTGTATATATAATGTGCCTTATTTTGAAAACTCATTATTTGCAACTTTGTTTTAGACTAGCATGCTATTTTTTGACAAAAGTTGGAAGAGAATTTTTCATATTATCATAATTATAAAATAGAAACAAGGTTATCGTTTTTTCATATGAAGTTCTTATTGGTAAAAACTACTTTATTAGTCTTTTTTTTCATATGAAGTTCTTAATGGGAAAAAAACTGCTTTATTAGAGAAATAAAAACTTCATGAAATCACAAATATATATATATATATATATATATATAATTATTTTCACTAGGTTAACCTTATAATTGATTGATTATTTTTCATATTTTTTATTGTGTATAATTAAATTTTTTTTGTATTTTATTTCAATTTTTTGGTGAATAAGAAATTTATTTTAAAGCAAGAATTAGGTATACAACAATCTTAAGCAACTAAATTTAAGCAAGAATATTATATTCCGAATCAATTTTTTTTTAATATAAACCTTATATAAATGAATGCATGTGCCTCATTAAACATATGACAGTAATTTAATATTTTGTCATAAAGAAAAATAATATTATTTTTTTACTGAATAAAAAGAATACTAAAAATAAACAAATGATTAAAAGTTTTAATAATATGAAAGGCTGAATAAAAAAATATTCTATTTTCTCCACAAGAAATATGCCACATGGTAAAACCTTACTTCCAGCTTGAAATAAATTATATAAAACAAAATTATTAGTTGGGAACTTGGAATTACACATACCAACTTATATGTTAGTTTATATACTTGATATTTACACACATAGACAAGTTATTTACAGTGCCCAATACCATTATTTATTTTAAGAGTTTTTTAATTATATATTAAAATTTAAATGATGCATTTGCTTATAAGGAATGTTTGCATTAAGGTTGCATTTGAATACTTGAATTTGGATTTAAATTTGAGTTTAAATTAATGGATTTAAAATACCTTAATTCCAAATCTACAAATATTCAAGTATATCTTTTGGATTTCTAAACTTCTATGGGTTTAGAAGGTTTAGAATTGCTGGTGGATTTGTTGAATCCAAATCCTTGCTTGACCTTTTGCAAACTATCCAAACAAAGTATTTCAATTTTATTCACCTAAATCCAAATACATGTACCCAAATCATGCCATGGAAACACACCATTACTTTTGCTTAGGTGAGAAGTTCAATAAATAGTACCTATTCCCCTTTTAAAGAAGAGTTGCACATGTCATTAATTAAAAGATGGAATTCTCAAAGAGTGCCGTACATGGTACCACCCATGCTCTTAAACGAGGTTATTACTTTTATCTTATGCATGTATAATAATTGTATTTGTATATATATGATGTGTGCTGGGCTTAAATTGGGTTGAGCCTGATCAATTAAACAAAGCATACACAACCTGACCTTTTTTACAGGTAACCCGACCTGAACAATTGAATCCAACCCAATAAACCATATCAGTGGACTGCGGACACTGGAATATCTGCCAATAAACGTAAATTCGATTTCAAAAAGTAAAAAAGATACCAGATAAGTCGATCAATGTTCTACGCAGCCTGCATAACCTTTTTTTTTTAATGTAAAGTTTTAGCACCAAAATACACCTAGGAATTGAAAAGAACATGCACATATCATTAGAACACCAAAAATAAATCCAAGTCAGCATTAAAGTCCGCTGGCCATAGTTCCTGACGATCACTGCCTTGATCTGGACTCAGCCCGCCTTGCTTCATCTGGTGTGGAAGGAAACAGCTCCACATACCTAGACCCAATTGTCATCTTGTCCTTGCACATCGCCCTCTTAGCCTCATCTACAGTAACAAACTCTACATATGCCTCGCCGGTAGCTTTCCCATCTGGGCGACATGCAATATGTACTCTCTCTTCTATCAGCTTAAAATCCCGGAAAAATTCAACAATTTCAGTTTTTTTCACAGAGAAAGGGAGACCACGCATCTTCAATATTTCAGTGTATTCTAGTTGGTCCTTATCATTGAACCTCTTTGATCGGGCCGGAGGAGGGCTTCCATGGTAATCATTATCATAGATTCCTTCATAGTTTACCTCTCCAGCAACAGCATTGTAATAATCCTGTCTCTTGCATCTGAAAACTTCCACATACCTCCTTCCCATGCTCTGCCGATCTCTCTGTAAAGCAAACTCAACCTGCATGGATCCCGCGAAGACAACAAAGGCTTCTCCTGAGAACCGTCCACTCTTGTTAACCAGCAAAACATCCACAATGTCCAGTCCAGCAAAGAACTTGAAAATGTCAATATCAGTGCAGTTGAAGGGAAGCCCCCTGAGACGAACTACTGGAAAAGGAGGGGGCTGAAAGCCACCAGCATAGCCATAAGGTTGAAAGCCACTTGGGCCACTGCTCACTGCGAAGTAGGGATTGGATTCCATCATTCTTTGTCTCTTTGAGCCGACCTCGTACCCGTCCGAAACCCCCCCGCTTCCCAACATTGCCCTTCAATTATAAATACCCAAAAAAAAAAAAAAAAATCCCCCACTCAACCTGTTAATAAAACCAAACCCAACCCACGATTCCCTGACACCTAAATCTTTAACACTAAAATTTTTATCCTAAAAAAAATGACCATATTTACTAGCCCTCTTAAAAACAGCCAACATATGAATCCCAAGCACACATCAAACATAACTTTATATAAGCAACAAAACATCAAATTGCATATCAAGACTGCATAACATATGGAATCCAAAATGTTGACAAGAATTATATATGAAACAAAAATGTTATTATAAGTTAACCAGATAAGTAAAAAAGTTAAATAAGTTCATCTTCTAAGCTAATGCCTAATCAGCTCCAATAATTATAATTTGATAATAGGGCATTTTAACATCTAACACCATGGAAAATAAGAGGGGGAAACATGACATTACCAAAATTTATAAGAAGATCCTAATCCTCCCTTAGTGCCACTAACTCAATAAAAAAAAAATTAAGTACACAAAATGCTGTTGCTTCTCCATAAAATATGAAACCACCCAAAAGTTTTACGCGTAACACTTAGCCCCCTGATGGTATTGTTTTGTGTGTAAACCATTCATTGTATCACACTTAACCCTCCCAAGGCCCCCCCTGTAGTTTTGTTTTATGTGAAAAATTAGAGTTACATTTTCACATAAAACAATATCATGGGAGTTTTGTGTCACACTTAAAAATCTCAAAGGGGTTATGTGTAACACAATTAATGGTTTACACATAAAACACACCACCACAAAGGGGTTAAGTGTCACACTCAACACCTTAAGGGGGTTTCGTGTTTTATGGGAAAACCAAATGTTTTTTTTTTTTTCTTTTGTGTTTTTCCCAAAAATAAAAACAGAAATCCAACCACCACCACCACCACCACCAAACCTTAGCCCCAAAAGCTTGGGATCAGCTATGGATCCAATCCTTGACAGACTAATCAGCAAGTTGTTATCAAAACAGATTAATATTTACACTGCTTTCGCTGATTTACATAACTTTTCTGGGAAATAAAATGCATATTGAATGTTCTTTTTAACATGTAACCCGTAAATTCCTCAAGCAAAAATCAATCATTTTTTATTGAAACAACATCAAACAATCAAGAACCACACAAAATACACTTCTCTCATTTTTACCAAGCCAATCAAACTCAAATTCATAGTTCTTAAACACACATACACACACACACACATACATACATACATATATAGCATGAGAAAAAAGCAATGAAGAAGCATCAAAAGCCCTAATTCAATTGAAACCAAACCCTATCTATCTACGTCATGGCAAAACAACAAGAAGGAAATCGCGAGAAACAAACAGGAATTAAAGTATGCAGGAAAAGAAACTTACCCTCTTGGTCCGTACATGGCTACGAGAAAATTCGGAGTCCTAGGAAGCTGCTTCGATTCTCCGAAGAGAGAAAAGATTGAATCTTTGAAAGCGAATTAGCGCGTATAAGCTTCAGAACGACGTCGTTGTAGGGGGTGCAGAAACCCTAACTAGCCTAGGGTTAAAATTTCAGAGCGTTGAAACTTTGAAAGAAAAGGATTTTCTGAATTCTGATTTTTTTTTTTTCTTCTTCGTTTGCGTTTTTATTCTCTCTCTGATTTGGGGGTTTGGGAAATTGCAATTTATTAGTCTTTATTAATTGGGCTTCTATGTAATTACGGTAATATCCTTTTGAGTGAGTACGTTGGGATCCCTATTTGGAGGGTGGTTTTGGAAAATCGGAAGCTCACCGACATCCTGGGTTATATTTCAGAAAACAAAATAAATAAATAACGTTTTAAAAAAATCAAAAATCAAAATGTATCACTCATCTCAATTTGCAATTTATACTTTTGTGACCAATAAAACTATAAGTTTAATCTATTACAATTAAAATGTCATTATCACCAAAAAAAAAAAAAAAGTTTAAAATGTCGTAAAAAATATGAAACATTTAGGTCTTAGAGTTTATAATATTCACGAGCTCATAAGCATTTTGTATTATTTAAATTTTGATGTAAAAGTTCAAATCTTAAAAATCTAAACTATTAACATAGAGGAAGCTCTAGAAGAAATAACATTAATGAATGATGAATAGGAATAAAAATAGGATATATCAAACAAACAAATAATTATGATATTTTTTAGCAAAAATAAAATGGTTTTTGTCTTGTTGTGGGAGAGGCAATATTCATGCTAATAAGAGACTTTAAACTAAAAAGGGTAGTGGGATATGAAGCGATTCTTGATGATCCATTCAAACTACAAGAAGAAGTTAGTGCTTCGAGATTATATAAAGTCAACAATAATTTTTTAAAATTTAATGAAACCACAATTTTTTTTTCTTTAATTAAAAGATAGAAGAAGATGAGACCACAATTTAATAATATGTATATTTCAGTTTTCGAATTTCAATAAGGGAATATGGAAAAGGCAGCAAAGTTTATCACAATTGCCGTGCATAGCTGTATGAAAAAGATTGCTCACTTGATTTTTTTTTTTTTTTTTTTTTTTATAGGAATGATTGCTTGATTGTTTATCTGTGAGCGTAACACAGTATCAATAAATATCAACAATATAATACAAGATATATGAGTAATGAAACATCACAGAGGCTCATTGGTAGCAAATGATGTGCTTGTAATGGGTCTCCCTGTCTTTTATATATTATCCTTTATCGTCCTCTTGGAATTTTCAAAAACAATGCCTAGGCCCTAGTATTGAACCACCACTCGGCCTCTTCTCCAATGCTTCACCAACATCTTCATTTAATCAACATAGCCCCCTGATTACACTCTTGGCTGTGGCCTATCTGGTCATTCTCTACAAGCTCATATTTTGCAAATTGATTTGCTTCTTGCTAGTGATTCTAGTTTACAACCAAAACTGCACTGGTACGACTTTTACATGGACTATTAAATGGAAGCTACTGCACATGTGCTCATTCCAACCTTCCGTTAACCAATGCAGTTTCTGATTGAATATTTTTAAGTACTAGAAAACTGAACCAAGCACTTACAATTGGCTTTCGTTCTCAAGCTATTGAGAATGTTTTTGACATCTCTTTTTCATTTCTTATGATTATGTTTTGCACAAAGCTAGCGGGCGTGTTAAAATCAAGGGTGTTGTCTGAAGAGCTCAACACGCGTCAGGAATGAGCATACATGGTCTTTGTAAACAACGTAGCAAACCATAAAAATGCAAATATTTCTAGAACAAATATCTGTCACTGAGCACATCAAAATTTGGTACTTGAATATCTTTTACTAATATGAAACATGCGTTTTACAAGAGGCTAATTTTTCTAACCAAAATCTTCGGACTAAGGCTTCTTGTTATTATACTCCATAATCTAAACTTACAAGCAGGCCAAATAAATAAAAACAAAATAATGTAGATTGTTACAGGAATTGATTGCAAAATTGTTTTTCTTCCTTGAAATTCAGAAAACAGAAATCACACATTTTCGGATGAGAAGATAATAAGCACCATGATCTTTTTTCTACTTGAGGAGTTGGCAAACAAATTGCTCACCCTGGTAGATAATATTAATCAAGGTATTATCCCAACCTGCAGTTACACATTAAGAGACCAGTTAAGAACTTAGGAGTAACATTCAGAAACCTGTATGCATCACAATACATGCTTTAAGAAAATGGCTCTCTCTCTCTCTCTCTCTCTCTCTCTCTCTCTCTCTCTCTCTCTCTCTCTAACACACACACCATTTTTCAACTTTCAGTACGCGTATTATACAAATTTAACTGAGTTAAACAATTGCACTCATGGCCCTACACTTCTATGTACGATGATCTAATGAGCTGAGAACCTTGTCAAACATTTAATTTATATACACCATACATGCAAAAGAATCTTAAATTCTTAAAATAGGTTAGTTCTGAATATTGTAAATTTCCAGAGGTAAAAAGAATTCCTGATATTCTTTTTCCCCATTAAAAGAATAAGATAACAATCAGCACCAGATTCAAAGAAGAGGGTTTTTAAATCTTATGAGTGTAGAATTTGGAGATCACATTGCTCCAGGAATTACACAATTTGAAGCACTAAGAGGTGTTCATCCCTGTATATCTGTCAACAGTCATCATGATAATATATATTTTTTTTTTGATAAGTACAGTCATCAGGTTGCACTAAATGTTCTCATCTCGATCAATAAATCTCCCCATTAACTTTCTGAAAGTTTGTCAGCAATTTAAAATACAGAACAGCAGGTATAGGACATGAGACTCAGCCCAGCCATCCTCAACGGGGAACTGGCCCAACAATTTTTCCATTCTTCACAAAGGGTTTCTCTCATACAGGATATATGAAAATAATAAAAGTAGAAAACTTAAAGGCTATTTACCATAACATGGTTGTTTAAAGTGCCTCCTGTCCTCCAAGATAGCAACTTCCCTGCCAAAAAAAAAAAAAAAAAGGAAATCTTTCAATATGAGGCAGCAGGCCAAGAATATTCTCAATTAGTTTGCATTTTTTCCTTAATGAATATGGCAGAGACAGGAATCTTTTACTTGGGCACGTTGGATATATAGAAAGTACAGCATAATTTCGTTAACCCAATAAGCACTGACTTGGTGAGGCCAAATATATACCAAAGAAGACCTCAAATGTCGTCGTCTTCTTTTTTTTTTTTTTTTTTTTTTGGGGGGTATTGCTTCCCCCACCCCCACCCCCACCCCCACCCCCCTTAAATATCGGGTTGCACTAAATGTTCTTATCTTGATCAATAAATTTCCTCATTATCTTTCTGAAAGTTTGTCAGCAATTTAAAATACAGAACAGCAGGTATAGGAAGTGAGGCTCAGCCCAGCCATCCTTAATGGGGAACTAGCCTAACAATTTTTCCATTCTTCACAAAGGGTTTCTCTCATACAGGATATATGAAAATAACAAAAATAGAAAACAAGTTAAAGGCTGTTTACCATTACATTGTTGTTTAAAGTGCCTCCTGCCCTCCAAGATAGCAACTTCCCTGCCAAAAAAAAAAAGAGAAAAATTTTCAATACACAGAAGCAGGCCAGGAATATTCTCAATTAGTTCGCATTTTTTCCTTGATGAATATCCTGAGGCAGAGACAGGAATCTTTTACTTGGGCACCGTTGGATATTAGAAAGTACAGCATAATTTTGTTAGCCCAATAAGTATTGGCTTGGTGAGGCCAAATATATACCAAAGAAGACCTCAAATGTCTTCTTCTTCTTTTTATTGGTTGGGAAGGTACCTAAGACCTGCTTCTGCTCCTACTACCTGTCATTTGCCTACTTAGTCTGTAATCAGGTTAGTTTGCAGAAGCATCATAAGCTGATCAATCAAACCACAAGTCCATAGAGTAAAATAGCAGGGGTGTAAGCAAACATGGCAAATTGACCACAAAATATAGCTAGTTTATAAATTCTTAAGATAATTTTGAAAATTCTGCCAGACAATTATCCAAAAAGAAAATTACTAAATGATGCAGTGATCACGAAAAACAACATTCAAAAAACAAGTTGAAGAAGGTACGTTTAAAAATCCTCAGTTTGAACACAGCCAATTGATAAAAATGCTATGGGCTAGGGAAAACAATATTCAAAACCAAGTGGAAGGTGTTTAACAATCCTCAGTTTGAATACAGTCAATTAATAAAAATGAAGTGGGCTTTCAGCATTTTCTTTAAAAAAAAAAAAAAAGAATCCTTTACTGGATTCAAGAAAACTAAAAGCCCTGAACATGAAACCACCTTTCCCTCCCCTAAACTTGGGAGTAGTACTTATTAAATATTCCAATGCACCAATCAATAAGCTTCCTTGAGCAAAAAAGAGGTGCAACAGAAAAAGGGGGGAATAAATCACATCAACAAAATACCACTAGGGAAGGTGAATATACTGCCTCAACACCAAAAGAAGTATTCTGAGCAACTCCGCCAATGCCAAAGTCATTGTAGCACCACACTATTCCACAGTGGCGGAGCTAGGATTCGACTTTAGGGGGGGCAAAATTTATAACTAATATACATGTGTCTCTATGAACAAATATATACTGTGTATGTAGGATACAACATATGCATCATATATACAAAATATTAACCAAACTTGACAATTAAATGCCAGTAATATGAATAGTAAGTGATCATTCAATATTGAAAGATCCCCTAAAATAATTGCATATCATTATATTGTGTATATTTTATTAGTTTTATGGAATTTGTCATGTAATTGTTTCCAATTTTTATATCTTAATACTTTTGAAAAGAAACCTTTTTTTGGGTGGTATTTTTGTCTCTTCAATTAAGACTTTTTCTTCTTTATTTAAGTTTATTTTTTATCATTGTCTATGTTTTTATAAATTTTGAACTTTAAAAAATATTGATAAAGTAAAAAAAGATATGAAGATATATGATATATCAATTGAGTTTGACTTTTCAAAAAGATAGGGAGATATATATACACACAAAGAAAAAAAGGATGAACGTTGGTGGCTCTGCACTTTACAGTTTTATTTTGAAACGTGTAGCTGAAGGGTTTTCAATACAGTTCAATTACTCACGCACTATTTATCACAGTTCCACCTTTTACTGCTACACACATAAAAAAGGAAAATTTTGGGCAGGTCAGGGGGGGCAAGTGCCCCCTCTCGACCCCCCCTGACTCCGCCCCTGCTATTCCACAACCGTTTCATCCATTTATTGTCATGGTTTAAGAAAAAAACATGTTTCGCACTTGCAAGACATCAATAAAATGCACTGAAAGAAAGACAAGACACATTCTTTTTATGCCCAGAAAATATTCAATTCATAAGCCAAAATCAGACCTTCCAGGTCACTGTTGCAATATATAGAGACACTTATTGCATTTTTCAGATCAATTCCAACAAAATGTAGCAACCAACACATCTCCATGACTTTTCACCAATAAAGATTAACTTAATCTACTTCTAGTTTAATAACTCAAGCCCAACTATGGTTGCAGTAGCTTTATGCGTCCTAGAGTCATTTGTTGCAAAGTAATGTGTACACAGCACATCATTCTATCAAGAGGTATAAAATGTCTTGTTGACCTCCTTGCCCCGATTTTCATCCATAAAATTCAATTCTACAATTACAGTTTAAAACACAACATTTCCCTACTTCTTAATTAAAATAAAAAAGAAAATACAGACTTCAACAGAGAACAGAGGAAAATTTTTCACTTCGAGAGGGTGTCAACCAATCTTCCACAACAACAACAATGACAAAGCCTCAGTCCCAAAATTCAACCATGGATCCTCAACAAATTAGATTGGGTCAGTCACAGGAATTCTTTTTCTCCGTTCTATCCTATCTAAAGTCATGCTCTCTGTTACTCCCCTAATTGACACGTCTTTTTTTTATTACTTCTTTTTCTCCAATCTTCCCAAAAAAAAAAAAAAAAAACGAGAATATTCAAAGATGTTTTGTAAAATATAAGCACAAAGAGCCTCACAAACTGTCAGAGGCAATCAAAGTCCATGAGAGAAATGACCATAGAAAGTTAGAATATAGATATACACATATATACATAAATGGTTAAACGCACACACAGCAAAAGTTCATAACAGCAAGTAAAAAATCCATCACCTATCCATTATCCAGTACACATTATAAAGAGCCATAAGAATCTTCTTAGAAACATTATCTATATCTTTTAACATATCACACACTACTCCATTAATAAAACATAAATTTTTTAACTCAACTTGTTAACTTGTACCATCACAAATAATAATGACTGTATCACTAAATCTTTCTAAATATCACCAGTTTCAACTTTCAAAGTAGAACCTACTATATGATGGTATAAAGCCATTGAAGCCCGGCAACGAAGGCATGCCAGTTAAAAAGGACGGTATGTTGGTTCATGATTGAGCAATGATCACATAAAACTCAGGGAAATTCAGGCAGTAAATAAAACAACTTCAACAGCGGTTTGGTTCATGCCTGATGGCATAATTTGGGACTTTCTAGAAAGTGGAAGATAAATCACGTATGTTTTGAACACACACAGCACAATATCATTATATTACATGACTGGTCAAGAATTTACTAATACTAACACTAGAGGGCATGCAAATATGTTCTTTACCTAAATATTCTTTTAGGTAAAAATAATAAGTTAGTCAAAATTCCAATTCTCATATCCAAGAAAACAAAAGGAAGACAAAATTCTAATTCTCATTTAAGTTATGTAAGATTAAGAACCATTACCCTTCAAGCTTGTGCAACCACCTCCTTCTCCTCCACATCATTTGTAGCAGCATTTGGCTCTGCGCCCTCAGCATCCTCGGTGGGCGGCTGAACCTGCTCGTCCTCCGGCAGTGGCTCCTCCACGTAATCATTCTCGAATGCATCCGGGGGCACTTCA
Organism: Quercus suber; assembly: GCF_002906115.3. Taxonomy (NCBI): domain Eukaryota; kingdom Viridiplantae; phylum Streptophyta; class Magnoliopsida; order Fagales; family Fagaceae; genus Quercus; species Quercus suber. The sequence continues at coordinate 42,082 of NW_027070105.1, forward strand.
TAGATTCTAACCTGTGGTTTGGCTGGGTCTTTCACAAGCACATACTTCCCCTCATTCAACTTCATACACAAGTCCACAATGGACTTCACAATACCCCACATATTCGAAGTATTCAAATTAATCTGTGAAGCAAACTCCCTTGGCTTGTACCCGACAACTGCCAATATCACATGGTTGAAATGATCACGAGGATGAACCCGAGAGACATACCCCAGTTTCATCATATCGGCACTAGCTAGCAAAGCCTGAGCCGTCCATTTGGCCATCTTATTCGCATTGTTCTTTAGCTCAGTGGCCAACACAGCACCTCTCTGAGTCTCGAGCTTCTGCCTCCAATCGACACCCGAGTATTTGGAGTCGAATTCGTTGAGTGCATTCAGAGTTAAGAAGGACCTCTGATTGTTAATCTCAACAACACTCTGTACCTCACACCGAGCCACCAAGTACATATCGTTATCGAGCTTCCAGCGCCTATAGCGATATGCCACAGAGGCAACCTCTTCTCCTTCGCTGGCGAAGGGGTTAGGCTCTTCGAATGCGACCTTTTCCCATCCCTAATGAGAACCTGCTGGGAGAAGTTCTGGTTGATGTAAGCAGCCTCCACGCCGAGGGAATAGGAGGAATTGATATCGTCCTTAGCCTCAGGCAATGGCTCCTGAGAGGTCTCGTGGACAGAAAGCAAGTCGAGCTGAGAGCCATCACGCTTATCGAAGAACAACTTGTTCCCGACCCTCTGGACCACGATGTCCCATGAGTAAACCGACCTGGGCGCACACATGAGGGTGGAGAGGATGGTGTCGGTGGCGAAGACGGTGGCTTTGTCCTCGCTGGCGAGGCGGCGGATGACAGGGTCATCAGTGGTGGTAACCTTGAAGAAATTGCGGTTTTTGAAGCGCTCAAGGCGGCGCTCGTTCTTGGGAGTGATGCGATCAAAGGATCGATCGTAGAACTCGAGTGCGCCGCAGAGGAGGAGGTCCTCGGGTTCGGGGACGGAGAAGGAGAGCTTGGAGAAGGTGGAGAAGGGGATCTGGTCGAGCATGTTCCATTCGGGTTGGATATCGACGGAGGATTTCAAAGGCTCTCGGCGCATCATGTTGTTGGCGTTGAGCGGTTATTATTGTAGTGACGGTCGCGGCGAGCGCGTTCCTTCTCTGCCTCGCGCTTTTTGGCTTCGACTTCCTCGTCGCGGCGTTGAGGGAGCTGGCGCTGTTGCTGGAACCTCCACTTGGGGCCGAACTTGGGCTTAGGGGGAGGCTTGCCGTCGACGAGACGGAAGGAGGAGTCGTCATCGGCGGCGCCGGAGGAAGGGAAGGAGTCGTCGTTGGAGAAGTCGAAGACGGAATCGGAAGGGTTCTTGGAGCGGTTCTGGTTCTGGTTGTTGTAGTTGGTGCGGGTCCAGTCGGCGATACGGCCAAGCTTATCGGAGCGGGAGAAAGGGGCGAAGGGGACGTTGACAGGGAGGTTTAGGTTGAGATTGGAAGAATCGGGCGGGCCCCATCCGTCCGGATTGAATGGGACTTCTCCAACTTCGAACTCTCCTCCTCCTACCATTTTGAGAATGTGAAACTGAAGCAAAATCTGAAGGAGTAGATACAAGGCAGCGGCTTGGCTTTTGAGTTTTTGAAAGAAAGGGTTTTTCTTTTTTTGAGAAAGGGTTTTTCTTCGTTTGCGGGTTTATGCTCTTTCGGAGNATAGTTTCTTTGGTTGATAGGCTATATGTCTGGTCTAGTAAAGCAGCATAAAGTTATTTTGTTCTTTATTGTAGATGCAATCTTGCAGAGTATTCTGAAGTGTAATAATTCTGTTTTCAAATTGATAAAATTTACGGAAAAAAAAAAAAAAAAAACCAAAACCAAAACCAAAAAAATTGACAAGACTTGGCAATTCAGTATGTTCAAAAATTTTGTGACTCTTAGTGGCCAAGATGTTGTACATCACAGATGAAGACATGATCTAACAAAGGGAGCTTAAACAAGAAGACTAAAGTACTTAAAGGATTGTTGGACAAACAACCCATCAACACATTGTGGACAAGCTGTCATGAACTCGATGACACAATCACACCCAGTCCATAATCGCTAGTTGAATAACAAAATTAAAATGTAATAGCATGAATATGTCAAATATCAATTACATGGAATAATTTTTCTGTTACTAATTGAATTGGAAAAATCAATGAATTTTTTTTCTTTTTTTACCAAATAGATACATGAGCTACAAATAATTAAAGAAACCCATATAAAAATCTTACACATGGAAAGGAAAAAGAAGTTTTGAGGAGTGGTGGGGAAAAGAAATACCAACTTGAGCATTAATTTAATTGATGGTTAGAGTCTGGAAATTTTTTTATCCTTGGCATAGATTCTCTTTTCTTGAAAATCACTGATGATCTCAAGTTCTGTAATCTCTCCCCACTCAAAACAACCAAAAGAACCAAAACTAGATGAAGCGAAAATTATTGTAGATAAACCTCTTAGCTCTTTTTATATGGTTAGCAAAAAAAAAAAAAAAAAAATTAAAAATCATAAATAATTCTTAACTTAAAAAAAAATAAAAAATCATTGTTACTATTTATAAAAATAGAATGTTGTGTAACCACAAAGCTGTATTTGAGAATAAAAACACAAAGCCTTGCTACCATAGTAATATGATGTGGGTTGTATATGTGAGATACAAATTGGGACACAAAGCTCCTCTACTATAGTAATACGAGCTGATATCAACAAAACAAACAAACAAAAATTGAACACAACTTGATAATATCTCTCCAGAATCCAGATTCCAGAACCAGAATGGCAAGTGGGTTACTATTTGCGCCATTTCTGACTTGATTAGCTTTGCACCCCATGCTGCTGCCCATATATCATTGGGCTCAACGTGGTGCCCAAAAAAGAGCCACTTATGCCCGTTAATCACGAAGTAAGAAATATAACCATGATAGATGGGCGACATAAGCATGGCACCACCTATACCCGGTACCCTATGTGGCCGTTAACTCGGGGGTTTGATCCCCGCAATAACAAATTACCCAGCCAAAAAAAAAAAAAAAACTTTAAGAGCTGAAAAAGAATTTCTAAAATAGAACCTGACCTGTTTCTCAAAAGAAAAAATAAAACCTGACATTTTCTTCTTTTCTTTTTTTTTCTTTTTTTTTTTATCCCGTTTAACAGCAATTTTGAAGGAGATTATTGGAATGATTGAATTAAACAAAGTTGAAAATTTTTCCTTTTTTTTTTTTTTTAGAGAATTCAAATCTATGACACCTGCTCCTGATTATAGTACTTTATCATCAAGGTAAGACACCATTCGGTTTCTTGTGTAAGCGATGATTGAATTATAGATCTTTTATTCAACCATAAAAACTTTAATAGTTGAGTTAATTAAAACTCACAACAAAGTTGAAAGTTAATAAAACTAAATTGAATGAGAGTGAAGTTAGAGGGCCGAATTAAATTTTATGCAAAATTAGAGGATGTAATTTGTTATTTATATAACTAGTTGATGTCTCGTGTGATGCATATAAATTTATTTTAAAATATTTTATATAAAAAAAAAAACTATTTTTTCTATATGAATTATCTTTATGACCATGCTTAATACTTATTCTTAATATTGTTGTATCTACCATAACTTGTTGGTGTGGGCTATGTTTCAAACATTTAACCTTGTGCTTTGTGTTCCACATTGGTTAGATGAGGTTTTTTTTTTTTTTTTTTTTTGTTGTTTGTGTTGTGTGTGTGTGTGTGTGTGTGTGTGTTTATAAACCATTGCACAACTTAAGTGATAACTTGAAAAATAATGTGCTAGGTATTGGACTTGAGCTTGGCTTGGGCCTGGCTTTGTCCTATATTTCTTGGGCCTTATCTCTTTCCTTTCTTTCCTTCTAGCCCAAATTTAAAGCCCAACCCATTGGGCATTTAATGTGGTAGTTCTTTTTCTTCTCCCACTATGTTCTTCTTGCTTGAGTGTGCGTTCAACTTAAAGAAATTACTATAGTCTAATTGTGGAGGGATTGTTTGGCCAGTGGCACAAGTCAACCTTTAAGGATAACGTTATTTGAGTGACTCTATAATTTGTGTGAGATCTTTCTAATTCTATCTTTTTTTCTTTTTTCTTTTTTTATTGCTAATTTTTGGGGTTACTTTGTTGAATCAAAACTTGTTTATATTGCTATATTTTCCAATATGAATTCCCGCAATGAATTAGCTTCATCCTTAAATCGAAGCTTGTCAATAACATATATTAAATCTCTCATATCTCTTACACCTGTCTCAATTGCAAAATTAATAGTTTGGATAGCCGCTGCCTACTAGTTTTGCCTCCTCCAAATTTGAATTGCTTACCTTTTGCAACTCAATGTTGCGATGAGCGACTCATTATCATCTCAAATCAAAATTATGCTCCCACCTTGTTCTTTAAAAATCATCCCATCTATCTTGAAGGAAAACTCTTAAGGAGGTTGCTATTTATGCTTGATTGGATAAATGTTTAAAGATAAATAATCATATTACCCAATCTATTGAATCTGACTCTTGCAATTCTACATCAAACTGTTATTGAAGGACAACTTTTAAGAGGTTGCTATTTATGCTTGGTTGGACAAATGTGTAGAGACAAATAACTATAATACTCAATCCATTTAATCCAACCCTTGCATTCTACATTGAACTTAGTTCTTATGCAAAAAAGAGAAGTTATATATCAATTGAATCTATCCAAACCATTTAAAGTAATAAAAGAATATTAAAGATTTAAGTTGTTTGGTTAATTTAAAACAACATACCATTGTTTGGAATACAATGAGGAGAAGTTAATATAGAAAACTAAAATGTAAAACTACTCTAATAAAATGTCACATGACAAACATCATGCTCTCTCACATGAGGTTGCTGCTTTGATAGTTGAGAGTGTGAAGATTTGAACTATGGATATCTCTATTGAAAACACTAGAAAGTGAAAGTTGAACTACTCAAATTTAAGAGATCAAACATAACCTTTGTTTCTTATTGTTGCAAGTGATAAATAAGCTAACAAGCCACTGATCTCTTTCCTACTCAAACTCGAGATTAAATCCAAGAACCATTGTTTTTTTTTTTAATTCCAAATTAAGAAACCATCTCACCAATTTAAAGTCATGAATTTTTTTAAAAAAAAATACTATTCAATACTTGGTATAATAGTCATTCCTCTCACATGACTGGTGAATTTCACCATAAATTTAATTATTAAATCTCACTATTACGTGAAGAGAGAGAACAAATAGAACATTGCCATTAGGTACCGAATAAAAACCTATTAACTTCACTAATTTCAACAAGAAATAGCTGGAGAAAATAGGCAAATGCTCCTTTCAAAAAAAAAAAAAATTCAGCGTTTTGCCCCCTTTTCCTTTCCCAAACTAATTAGGGAAATGCCCCTCTTTTGAAACTCAATTTTCTCAAAATCAAGTTATAAAAAAAAAAAAAAAAAAAAAAGGAGCTCTATAGTGGTGTTTGAAGGACTTATAGTGGCGTTTTTTAACTCGATCTCCATAAAGTCGAGTTACATGCAATTTTTTTTCTTTTTTTACCTATAACTTGATTTCATGGAGATCAAGTTACAAAACGCTACTATGGGTCCTTAAAACATTACTATAAGCTTCTTAAAAATGCCACTATAGGGCTTAACTCGATTTTTTTCAAAAAATGAGCATTTCTCTAATTAGTTTGAGAAATATGGCAAAATACTAAATTGTTTTTTTTAAAAGGACAATGGCCAATTTTTTCTAGAAATAGCTAGATGTTTCATTTAAACTTCTGGAGTCAATTCTTTTTTATTGTACATTTATTGACTAAACAAAAATTTGGTCAAGTAACTTTTTTTTTTTTTTTTTTGCTAAACTGGTCAAGTAACTATGTTAGTGGATGAGCAAGTCTGTGAATCTATCAGCGAAGTAAAAGATAACATACTTTATGTATTATTGATTAGTTTTTGTGGCCTTCCATCTCTATATGGTGGTCAAATCCAGGAATCTTGGTGCTTTTGGCAGTGCCGGCAATCCATCCAACAATGTAAAAAACAAAAATAAGGGGTTTTTTTTTTTTTTTGATAGGAAAAATAAGGGTTTTATGCTATAAACGAAAGAATAAAACAGCAATTTATTAAGCAAATAAAAAGAATACCATAAACTTTTACTGAAGCAAAATAATAATTGATGTTCATAACTTGGGCAGCAAGATCATGAAAAGAGTTCAACAATTTCACGTTTAGCCAAAAAGAAAAAGAAAGTTGAACAATTTCACATCTCTTGACCTAGAATTAAAATATCAATAATAATTATATTTGAATCCATGGGGACCATGATGTCCATTTTGTATTAGGCAAAAAGTAAGATCACAAGTTGACAAGCAAAAGCACATGAGTGGAAAAAAAGAAGAGGGGAATAAAACCATAGAAAATCTTTGCTCTTTTGGAACAGCTTGGATGTTCTATTCTATGCAACTTTTCCCAATAATGCACACACCAGGATGTGGTCCAGCCTAGTAGTTATTGGAAGACAAAAATGCAATGATATAAATAAAAGGGATGCACCACGTCCAGGGTTTAGCTTGATGGTAGGAATTTTTGTCCCAGCAATCAGGTAGGAGCTGTTCGAGCGATAACCTCAATAAAGCCTATGTACACATAATATTACTAATTATTGTCATGTGGCATAGGATCAATGAGCCCGCACCAGAAATTTCCTTTTTCTTTTTCAACAAAAATAAATAAATAAAAGGGATACAACGCTGCAATCATAGTATAAATTTTGAATTTGTGCTAATTTAAGTTTATCTTTTGGGTATCCGAAATTAATATGATCAATTTGCACATAAATAAGAGGATGATGCAACATGCAAACACATGGTATAAAATTTGAATGTGTGCTAATTATTTAAGTTTATCTCTTGGGTCTTCTAAATTAATAAGATTCATTTGCTAGTGCAAGCCGGAAAGGGTCAGATTAGAAAGTCAATGAAAGCTTTGGCAAATTTTTTAGCCAAAGAATTTGGGGGCAATAATTTATTGGGGGAGTGGAAGGAAATAAGAATAGTTTTAAGGCCACTTGACACTGACCAATTAAGAATTCAGAATGCTTCAAATTTTGGAATTAGTGCTTTGAACCAGAAATCCTTTTGTAATGACTACTATGTTAATGAACATAAAGAACGCCCATCTTTTTGTTCCATACCAGACTTCATTTATTTTCTGAGATTTTAATGTTAATGCCATTTTTTTGTATTGAAAAAGGCCAGGGATTGGTGTGCTAGTGAATCAAACTGAGCTATCAATATGTTGGTGCTCAAAACAAGAAAAGAAAACTATATTAGCTTCAACTGTCATTTATATACAAGTAAAAACAGAAACAAAAACGCAAAAACAAAGGCAAATGTAACAAAAATTTTGAGAGTTAAATCTCCAAGTAACACCCTGATTGAACATGCCCAGAGAATTTAACAGGGGTCTCTAATCTTGTCCATGTATTAGTCTTCAATTCCAAATTGTAAGCGACGTTGGGCTGACTAAACCCTGGAGATCCAATCACCAACAACTTACCATGACATGTCGCCACATAGGCAATATTGCACAACTCAGCAGGTAATTTGGCTATCGATTGCCACGTGGAACCTTCCTTTGTCACAATATCATCTCCCTTGCACATGTATACTGCCTCGTCATCACCATCCACGCAAGTCCTGGGACACATGCCATCTTCTAAGAAGTCCTCTTCGACGTGGCCCCACTGCCACGTGGCAACATCAAACGCTTCAGTGCTCCTCTCGAACCGGCCTTGCTTTTCAGTATAGTACCCACCGATGACGTGGAACTTGCCAGCGTGGAATATCGCCTTGCACTCGTCACGCCCCACGGCCATGTCAGGTAACACGGTCCACTCATTTTTTGCCACGTCATACACCATCGCGGATCTCAATGCCATCTTCTCATCATTGTGTCCACCGGCGACATAAACCATCCCATCCTGATCAGACACGCACCCGAAGAATGTTCGGGACCCACCTGGCATGTCGACCCCATGCCTCCACGTGGCGGACACGAGATTGTAGATGAACACCGAGTTGGAGACCCGCCACGTCTCCGGATCCCACCCACCCATCACCACCAAATCCGACCCAACTCCTGCCAATTGGCAAAACATGGGCAGCCCACTAGACATACTAGGAGCCAACGCCAACTCCCTCCAATTACACGTATCAGATTCATATACAGTGAGCCTATAAGCAGGGTGAATCATACACTTCATAAGACCAAAACTCCAGTCTGGTTCAACTCGGGCTTGAGCCATCACAATAACTTTTTGGCCATGACCGGAGGATTTCCTTAGCCGATGAAACTCAGGGAGCTCAACCTCTTTCATCCATCTTTTACAAACTGATGAAACCGTTTTGAATTGCTCATACGAAACACGAATTAGACAATCACGAGCTATGTCTTCGGGAAGACCCGAAATCAACTCCATGGTACAAGAAACAGAGTAAGAACAAAAAAAAAAGNCTATGTCAAAAGTTTCGTCAACTTTAAGTATTTTTGCATCCTTTCCTCCTTTGCTTCAAATCCCCCTTTTATCTAACCTACGTCGAGTTTTGAATCGCTCTAGAGGAGCAAGTTTTTGACTCCTAGTACTTTCCCAACCCTTAGCCCCATCAATACTCCTTCATATTCAGCTTCATTGTTGATGGTCGGGAATGCTAGCTGAACTCCATATTTAAGCGTCTCTTTTTTTAGGGCGATAATAATGATCTCTACTCCACCCCTCTTTCGAACTGACGAACAATCAATCTAAATCGTCCATCTTTCTACTTCATCTATTATTCCTTCCTCATCATGGACTGTAAATTCAACAATGAAATTTGCCAATGCCTGCGTCTTAATGGCTGTTCTAGGGTGGTACTCAATGTCAAATTGGCTGAGCTCGATAGCCCACTGGATCATCCTTCCTGCAGCCCCGAGCTTGTTCATCGATTTCTTTATAGGTTGGTCTGTCATCACCAAGATAAGGTTCGCCTGGAAGTAGGGGCACAACTTGTGTAAGGCTACAATCAAGGCGAATGCGATCTTCTTTATGCGTGGGTATTTAGCTTTTGCCCCTTGGAAGGCCTGGCTGACATAATTTATTGGGAGTTGCCTTTTGTCCTCTTCTCGAATCAAGGCAACGCTCATAGCTGTAGCTGACACCGCTAAGTATAAATACAGATTTTCTCCTTCTTTGGATGGGCTTAGGAGGGGCGGGTTGCTTAGATAGCACTTAAGTTCCTGGAAAACTTTCTCACACTCGTTCGTCCAAGCGAAGGCCTGCTTCAGCATCTTGAAAAAGGGCAGACATTTGTCCGTCTCTTTCAAAACGAATTTGTTAAGTGCTGCTATCCTTCCTGTGAGCTTCTGGACTTCTTTCACGGTCTTGGGCGATGCCATCTCTAGTATGGCTCATACATTCTTTGGGTTCCCTTCTATTCCTCTTTGGAACACCATGAACCCTAAAAACTTCCTGACTGCCACCCTAAAGATGCACTTGCTAGGGTTTAACTTCATCTGATATTGTCTGAGAGTGATGAACGCCTCTTAAAGATTGTCTAGATGAGCAGACTCTTCTTTACTCTTAATGAGCATGTCGTCTACGTACACTTCTATGTTCCTTCCAATCTGCTTACTGAACATTTGATTTACCAACCTTTGGTTGGTTTCTCCTGCATTTTTCAGCCCAAAGGGCATCACCTTGTAACAGTAGAGCCATTGGCTTGTGATGAATACAGTTTTCTCCTAGTCTTCTTCTTCCATTTTTATCTAGTTATACCTTGAGAATGCGTCCATAAAAGTCAGGAGCTCATGTCCTGCTGTGGAATCTACCAGCTAATTTATCCTCGACAAAGGAAAATTTTCCTTGGGGCAGATCTTGTTCAAGTCTGTGAAGTCCACGCACATCCTCCATTTCCTATTAGCCTTTTTTCCCAAGACGACGTTGGCTAGCCAATCCGGGTAATAGACCTCACGGATGAAGCCTGCTGCTAGTAGTCTATTTACTTCATCCATGATCACCTGATTCCGTTCTGGAGCAAATACTCGTCATCTTTGCTGGACAGGCTTTTTCTCGGGGTCCACTTCTAATTTATGCTGGATAATCTCTGTGGATATGCCTAGCATGTCCTCGCGGCTCCAGGTGAAGATGTCCAGGTTCTCCTTAAGGAGTTGGACTAGTTTCTTCTTTATATCTGCACTCATGGTCGTCCCTACTCTTGTAGTCTTCATTGGCTCTTTTTCTATTAGCTTTACAGTTTCTAAGGCTTCCACCTTCTCCTTTTCTTTTTTCTCGATTATCCACGTATGGTTTTCCTTTACTGCCAACACTGCTTGGTAGCACTCCTTAGCCAGTACTTGATCTCCTTTTACTTCACCTACACCATTTTCCATTGAAAATTTTACCTTCAAGCAATAGGTTGACGTGGCTGACTTCTAGCGGTTGAGTGTGGGCTTCCCGATGATCACATTGTATGAAGAGGGACAATCTACCACTAGAAAGTCCAACTGACGAGTTAGTTGTTATGGATAAGAACCTATTGTAATCATCAACATCACTATGCCTTTGAGATACACCCTGTCCCCACTGAAACTGATGAGAGGGGACTTAAAAGGGCGTAGCCTCCCTGGATCTAATTTTAGCTGTTGAAAAGCGAAGAGGCAGATGATGTCTGTAGAGCTACCATTATCCACGAGGATTCTTCTGGTATTGAACCCTTCTATCGTGAGCATTATGACCAAGGGGTCATCATAAGGCTACTTCACTCCTCTGGCATCCTTTTCCGAGAAAAACATATCCCTATCCCTCTGTCTTTGCTTCATGGGTGATATCCTATGGGTGTTGTTTACCTACCTCTGATATGATTTCTTGAGGGATTTGAACGACCCACCAGTGGATGGCCCACCTGTGATCATCTTTATATCCCCGATCACACTTGGCGGACGTTAGGAGGTGATGTCTTCGTCCCTTGGTGATGCTTCGCGCTTGCCCTTGTTATCATCCTCGGACCTACTGGGTTGTCCCTTCTTCACAAATCTCTGCAATTTCCCTTTTCGTATGAGTTCCTCTATCTGTTCTTTCAGATCCCTACAATCCTTTGTGTAATGGCCGTGATCCTTGTGGAAATGACAATATTTCTTCTTGTCACGTACATTGGGTGACGAGTGTAACGGCCTTGGCCATTTGAGGCAATGCTCATTCTTAATCTGCGCCGAAATTTTGTCAACAAGCATAACTAAAGGAGTAAATTTTATCATCCAAGGAGCTTTATTGTCTTTCCTTTTTCCCTCATTGCTGTTCTGACGATCTGAGCGATCCATTTTTTGTCCTCTCCTATCTTCGTCCTTCCCTCCCTTTTCATTGGTCTTCTCTACGTCTTTTATCACGGCTAAAGTGTCTTCGGCGTTCATGTACTTCTGTGCCTTCAGGAGCATCTCTACCATCGTCTTCGGGGGATTCTTCGTGAGTGAGACCACGAACTCCCTGGATTTCAGTCTGGCCTTAAAGTTTGTCAGCTGCACTTTGTCATCAGCTACATTTACCTCTAATGTTTCTCCAGTGAAACGCTTCACATACGACCTCAGAGTCTCATTTTCTCCTTGTCTGATAGTAAGTAAATGGTCTACTGGCTTTCTCGGGTGTTGACCCTTGACAAAGTGGTGTAAGAAGGAACTACCCAATTGCTCAAAGCTATTGATGGATGATGTTGGTAACTTTGTAAACCACTCCCTTGCAACTCCTTTAAGAGTGGTGGGGAATGAACGACACAATATTTCGTTAGGAGGTTATTCAAGGCCTAGGGTTGTCTTGAAAGTGTTGAGGTGGTCTAGTGGGTCCTTCAACCTGTCAAATGGTTCAAGCAAAGGCATACGAAATTTTGACAACACTGGGCAGTCCAGGACTGCTGCCGTGAAAGGTGAATCCGTTGTCTTCACCACTCTATCCAAGCTTCGATCCGTTTTCCCTTTAATGTCGCTCCTTAGTTTGTCCATCTCTTTTCTCCTTTCCTAGAGAAGATCTAAGTTTGGTCCATCCAGAGTGGCTGGCCTTTGACGGTCACTCCTTCTATGACTGTCCCCGTCGTCCTCCTAATTGGACCTAGACCAATTCTTCTCCTGTTGAAGCCGCAGTCTCATCTCCTGGTTCTATCTGGTAAGTTCTTCCACACTAGTTGTAGGTGTCTGGATTTTCAGGGCTAATGCTGCAGAATCTTGGTTGGACTCCATCTGAATCTGAGGATTGACTGAAACTACGCTTTCAAACTTAAGTGCAAAAATGTCGTCCCCACAGACAGTGCCAAATTGATGATGTGCAAATCGTCAGTAGTCGTCCAGATGGAGCTGAATCCTCATAAGTGTACCTGCAAATGTTGTGTAAGGCTTTCCTCAAGTGGACACCAGTGTGGTGCCTGCCATAATGCTTCCGATGCCAAAGTCAGTATACAGAAAAGAAAGCTTGGGTTATCAAAAATACTTATGCTTATGAATTTTGGGTGTGTGTGTATGTACCTTGTCTGGTTCTGATGAGTGTGTATATATAGCTTCATAGTTTATAGCAGTTGGGCCTTAATTGTGGATTTAGTGCTTCTTTTGTAACACCTCAGAGCTTATTAATGCTGGTTTTGATGAGCATCCAACGGTATGTCAACTAATTGGCAACTGTCCGATGCATTGAATCTTATTATTACTGACTCGCCTGCTTTTGCCCATGCCGTGTCAAGGTGGACGAATATGTTTGATGAGGTCATTTGGGCAAAAGAGTTCGTTAGTCCCATCAATTACAAAATTGGTTATAGCCTTAGATAAAGGATATATTCTACAACCTTACTCAATATTTTTTTATTGAATGTGAATTTTGACAAATCCGCCATTAGATTACATTTTCTTTTTATATATTGCATAATTGCAAAATTTCTAGAAAATTAAAGAACAATAGATATATCATCAATAAATTGTTTAAATTGCAAGTTTTTGTAGTTTAAAATTATGCATAAAATATAAGTTTATAGATCATAAAGTAAATAATATCTGATTGACACAAAATTTGACACATATATTAAGAGTATAAAGAACATACAATTCAACGGTTAGATTTTCAAAATAAACAATAATGTCTATTTTATTAAGTAAGGTTATAGTTTTAGGCTACAACCAAATTTTGTAGCTAAAATTCATCTTATTCTAAACTCTAAATATGTAGTTGTCTTAATTGTTTTGGCTTATAGTTGTGACTATGAATTACAACCAAAACTATAGCCAAACTTTTTACTCTTGAACTTCAGTTTTATTAAAAACGAGGCAAATAATCTTTGGTCAACTCAAAGGATGCGACTCCAACAATCCGCCGCCTACCCATTTTTTCTATTTTTGGCATTACATTTCCCTTTTCCAATTGAGAGAGCCATGTCTGTCTTCTTTGGAACTTCACTATCAATCGACAAATCCTATTTCCAAAAAAAAAAAAAAAAAAAAAACACAAATCCCATCGTTTTCTTAGAATTGTTCTGCTCTAATGGAAAAGACCCACAATTCCAAATACCAACGAAAAGCAGCCATAAGAATGAGAAAGAGCCAGAGATAATAACAGACAAGAATCAGATGAGAAAATGGTCAAGGGCCATGAGATCCAAGGCAAGTCCATAGGCTTGGTACCCACCATGGGATATCTCCATGAGGGCCACATATCATTGATTAAAGAAGCCCACAAGCTCACAAATCTCATAGTGGTCTCAATCTATGTGAACCCAGGTCAGTTCTCTCCAACTGAGGACCTTTCCACATACCCATCTGACTTTCATGGTGATATCCAAAGGCTCATGGCTGTTCCTGGTGGTGTTGATGTTGTTTTCCATCCCTACAATCTGTATGACTATGGGAACTCTGGTGGTGTTGGTAGTGATGGTGAGGTAGAGAAGAAAGGGGCAGTGTCTTGTGTTGAGGAGAGAGGTTTGGGGCATGAAACTTGGGTGAGAGTTGAGAGGTTGGAAAAGGGTATGTGTGGGAAGAGTAGACCTGTGTTCTTTAGAGGAGTTGCCACTGTTGTCACCAAGCTGTTTAATATAGTGGAGCCTGATGTTGCTGTGTTTGGCAAGAAGGATTATCAACAATGGCGGATTATTCAGCGGATGGTGAGCTCAACTTCTCTTCTATTCTATAAATAAGAGACGAATATGGTATTTTTGTCTTCATTATGAGTGTCCCAAATTCCCTTCTTTTTTTTTTTCTTTTTTTTTTTGTATGTTTATTTGGAACCTGAAAAATGAAGAGGATTATAGGATTATATAAAGCAACCCATTTAGTCATTAGGACACATACACGCAACTCAAGTGTTATCTTGATCTTGCATAGGGTCTCTCTGAAGAGAGAGAGAGAGAGAGAGAGATCTTCCACTGCTTCACATTCATCAACTGTTTATTAAATTATTCATTGAATCTAAGAAATAGTTTTTTTCTCATTGTATTGTGATTTTATCATTAGACTTTTCTGTGCAGCACTTCGCTTGATATTACGTATGACATTTAAATGAAATGAATGTTTTATTTGGCATATGTTTATTTTGCTGAATCTGAAAATTTTCAGCATTTTACTGAATCTAAAATTTTTTTGCTGAAAGTATGATAGGCAAAAGTTAGCTGAAATAGTATAGTGGGTCCTATAATAGTACCAAAAAGTACAATAAAACTTATGAATAATAACAAAAAAAAACTGAATAGTAAAATAAATTTGCAAAAATAATTTTTGCTCAACGAACACAAAATTTTCAACAAACTGGTTCTGTTCTTTGGTTGGAAATGTTAGTGTTAGCTCAGTTTTGAGCCTGACCAAATGAGTTTTGGGTTTGTACTGATTCTAGAGACCTTGATTTGGTCTTGTTTCATCTTCTAACCTAGTTGTTCCACTAATATGTGGAAAGATATTAACAAATTGATGCTATTTGCAATTTCTAGCTGGTCTGACTGTGCTGCTTGTTAATTTATTTTCTTACTGAAATCTTACAGGTTCGAGATCTTGATTTTTCCATAGAAGTGATAGGTTCTGATATAGTGCGTGAGAATGATGGCCTCGCAATGAGTTCACGCAATGTGCACCTATCAACTGAAGAGAGGAAAAAGGTTCTCTTAATGTTGGTTATTCCTTCAATATTCTCATGAAGCTTTACTACCAATTTTGCATATAGATACTTTTCTCTACCATGAAAACAATGTTTTAAATGCTGCTTAGTTTTAGTTATTTTGTGAATAAAAGATCATCAGCATTGGCTGCTTAAACCAGTTTTTTTCCTCCTCCCTTTGCAGATATTTTGACTTTTGATATATACATCTTATCTAATGTATCTTAATTATTGTTTTTTTTTTCTATCCTATACTTCTCTAACAAATATATTTTTTACATCATTGTATAATTGCTTCTGTAAATTCTGCAGGCATTGTCTATAAACAGGTCATTGTCAAGAGCTAAATTTGCTGCAGAAAAGGGTCAAGTAAACAGTGGAGAGTTAAGAAACATGATTATCCAAGAAATAAATGAAGCTGGTGGAAGAATTGATTATGCTGAGGTGAGGCGTGAAAAATCCTCCTTAATTTATTTTTATTTTGGACAAATTAGAACTTTTGAGTGATACATAGTGGCATAGAATTTTCCTTTTCAAATTATTGGATAGGTAATATTCTAGCAGTAGTTGAACCAATATTAAAAGGTTGTACCCACTGCACAAAGGTCAGGACTTGGGAGAGGTGATGGTACCTTAACAACACCAACACCCCCCCCCCCCCCCCCCACACCAAAACAAACACCTGCCCTTTTTTTCCCCCTGTAGAAGTTGATTCTTGGATTCAAACCCATGACATGTTGCTTTGGGTGGAAGGTACTTGCCACCACAGCAAGGTCTAACCTTTTAGTTGAAGTCATATAATTTTTTGTTTTTTTGTTTTTTTTTTTTTTTTCAAGAATTTGATACATTGAGTAGTCATGCGCATAAGTAAATTCTTTTGATGCATAGTCGGTAAAAGCGTGCTTTAAGCGCAAAGCTCAAAGTGCCAAAACCCAAGTGCTTTTCGCTTCCAAAGCGAGGCACATTTGAAGAAGTGCGCTTTTTCAATAAAGCTCAAAGCGCACTTTTTTTTTTTTGCTTAAATTTTTTTTTTTTAAATGAACCAATTATGAATTGTAGCCATCTTATCTTAATACTATTGAAATAAACTGTTGATTTAGTATATAAAAGTCAATTTTATGGTACAAAAGCTATCATGTCCCAAAACTCCTAGTTCATTCTTAGGGAAAAAAAAGGTATGATTTAATTTATTTTTGATAATTGTTTAGTTACTTTAGTAGTTGATGTTGAACATATAATGAACGATGCACTTAAGACTTATATTGATTAATACTCATTTAGTGAAAATTTGATTAAGAGAATGATATAAAATGTTGTATGAATTTTATAAAATGTTATATTTCAAGTTATATGATTATTTGATCACTTGATTTTTGTATTGACCATTAAAAATTATTTTCAGTTTATTACATTATATTTTTAAAAATGTGCGCTTCACTTCAATTAATCACGTGCTTGCACATGGGCCTAGTCTCTAGGAGGCCCTTTGCGCTTAAGTGCACCTAGCATTTAATTTTCATAACTGTGTAAGAATAAACACTCAAGATTTTTGGGCGATCCAACTGGTTGCAGGGTCCAGGATAAGTTGATCTTGTTTATTATTGGGGTGGGAATTTAGCAGTCTACTGCATTAGTATGTTTTGACTAGGTGTAAATAGCATGCAGGTCAATTTGATGCAAATATATGAAAAGAAGTACCTCATTTTATCATCCTTTGCCACTAAGTAGCCAGCCCCTATGTGTTGTAATTCATGAGATCTCTGCTTCCATTTATTACTTCAGATTTGAGTCATCATATGTAGGATTAAACTCACCGTAGTGCCATTCATTATCATCTTCTTATCACTTTAAATTGTTACTTTATTAAGTAGAAACCTTTTGTTGCTGATTATGTTCAAGACCAAATAAAGCCATCAAAGGCTAGTGTTTTCAATTCCTAGGAATTTGGCAAACATCTGCCTTTCCTTTCTGATTGTTATCATCTTCCTTGGTGGATTTTCTGACCTATTCACTTTATCCCTCTATAGTTTGTTTCTTTTCTCCTTTGAAGCCTGCATGTGTTTGTTTGTATCTTCTGGGGTATGCGGCTGTGCTTTGTCTCTTTGAGTTTTTTTTTGGGGGGGGGGAAGGGGTGGGGAGGGGGGCCTTTTTTTATTTTTTATTGTTATTTTTGGAGCCACTTGCTTATAGTGATTGTTTCGTACTAAAAGGAATATATGGTTTACCAACAAGAAACTGGCTGAACTGTTTTACTCAACTATTAAGAAACTGGCTGAACTGTTTTACTCAACTTTTAAAGGAATGGGGCTTCATTAATATACTCAAAGATAATAGTAATATTTGGAACCCATCTCTTATCAGAGTGGTGGCTACTAACATTGTATATAGAACTCTAGCATTTACTTCCCTGAATGTTAAGAAGTTTAGGTTAGAATGTGTTTTAGTTACATATGTCTCTTGCTATCAGATCGTAGACCAAGAGACTTTGGAGGCAGTGGAAGAAATCAAGAGCCCCGTAGTGTTCTGCATTGCTGCCTGGTTTGGGAAGGTCAGACTGATAGACAACATGGAAATAAATATTTGAAAGCCGTATGCTCAGTTACTCAACATTGTGCAAAACTGCGTTCCATGTCAAATTGGTAAAGATTTGTCTTTCCTTATTTTTTATTCAATGGCAGTTCAGCAATCTTATTCTGACTTTACTCTTATACAAACTATATACGTGGTCTGTGTTTTTTTTTTTTTTTTTTTGTTGAAGAAAATGAAAGAAAAGAATATATCTAGCCGACCATAACTAATCTATTGAGGATCCATAGCCAATTTCAAAATTTTGGAATTAAGGCTTTTTTGTTATTGTTGTTGTCCCCCTTTGAGGCATACCGCATACATGTTATATCTTTCAAATTTAACGTTTTAACTTTTAACATACCTACAAAAAGAAATGATAAAGCTAAAATCCAATTTTGTAAATAGCAAGAGTAGAATTTACTAATATATTATGTGTTTAAAAATATATGTGAAAATTACTTTTTGAGATAGAGGAGATGGTTGTACTTAGTAGGTAGCTATCAAATGCATGGACATAACACAGACTTAATTCTCTTGGATCTCAGTCAAGACCACCTGTTTGAAACATTTATGATTTCTCGAAGATGTTATTTACAGGGAATGCTCCGATTTCAATTCGGAGCAAAATGTACCATGTTATCTCTGCTCACCCATTCATGTCATCTCCAATTTTAATTCCAGACCGTCTGCACGAATTGCTTTCACATTCATTTTTCCTTTATTATACAATTCATTTTTCTTTTATTATGTACACTAATCGGTAACTCGTGCAATGCACAAAAAAACTTGATAAAAAATATTTATAAATATAATATGTGTTTAATTAATAAATATTGATAAATAAAAAGTAAAATTAGATAATTTGTAGGAAAAAAAAAGAAAACTTGCTTTATTTAATTAGAATTTGTTTAAAGAAGATCAAACCCAATTTAATTAAAATTTGTTTAGTGTTGGGTTGTTTTATCTAAAAAAACAGTTAAAATTAGTTTTAACTGTTGTTAACACTAGATATATATTAAATAATGACCTGAAAATTATATATTTTTAAATGTTTATGTGGCATTATTGGAAGAAATCAACAAAAGTTCAATTTAAATATATATATATATATATATATAGTTGGGTCTCATACTCATGGATTTGTTCATGAACACATTATTATGTTTAAGTTTGAATTTTGCTTGTTTATTAAATAAATGAACATAAACAAGTATTTTATTGAGTTGAGCTCAAACAATTCATAAACAAATCGATTTATTTATAGGCCTAATCATATCACTTAAATAATAAAGGCGAAAACACCATTTTGGTCCCTACATTTTAGGGTCATAGTCAATTTGGTCCCTACATTTTAGTAGCAGTCAATTTGGTCCATGTTATTTTTAAGTTGAAATCAATTTGGTCCCTACCGTTAACTTACTAACGGAAAATGCCGATGTGGCAAATGATTTGTCTTGTTAGAGCACACGTGGCTAATATAATAATATATAATTATTTATTTAAATATTTAAAAAGCCACCTAAGCATTTTAATTTTTAAAAAATCCATGTAAAAAAAAACGAAAAAATTAATTGAAAGAAAAAAAAATATTATTTTTTATAACAATCCTCAATTTCTTTTATTTTCTTTTGTATTCTTAAAAACTTTTCTTAGCTTCCAAACACTATTCCTAGCAACTCAACAATCTAAAACTAAACAATAATCACACAGACTCAATTTTCTTTCATATTCTTCTCTTTTTATCTATTTTCTTAGCAACTTCTCACAACTATCAACACCCCATATTTAACCATTTACAGCCACCATCAATATCCAAACCATTGAAGGTAGAAAAACTCAACAACCAGAAGTTGGTTTTGCCATTTATAATCAAATAGTGCATTCAAATTTCCCCTTGACAAGGTGCTTTTTTTCTGGGGCATTTGATACAAGATAGTACTGTGATGGCACAAGAGGTTATTAACTCAATGAGCAAAAGGAGAGGGACAACTAGCTTTAGAGCATCTCAAATAGGCTTTTTAAACCCATTTTTGGAGAGCAAATCCACCAAAACTCAGCTTGAACATCCTCTCCAAATTTTTATTTTTATTTTTACAGTTGTTATAGTAGCTCTCTTGACCAAGTGAGCACCGTAGTAACTCCAAAATGTTTTTCTCTCTTAAAATTATTTACAACAGAATAAAAGAAATACTATCTCTTTCCTTCCTTTATCTTTGTTCACTTTCTCCCCTTCTCAACCGAACTCATTTCTCTCTCTCAAATGTATCTAAACAGCGACTCACAATCAAAGCACAACACACTCTTTTTCTCATAAAACCAATTTAACTAGAACAACAAAGCTAAAATTAGAACAACAAAAAGATCAAAAACACACAACAACAACAACAACAACAACAACAACAAAAGCTGATTTAACCCAATCCTAGCTGCATGCACTTGGCACTGGTGAGGAGGACGAGCTGCAATGGACGTTGAAAGCTAATCTAACTTGGCCGATCTCCATTGATCGAGCTACTCTTCTCTCTCTTAGGATTTGGTCGATCTCCACTAACCTTCGCATAGGTCCTTAACTTGAGTGAGGCAAGTCTCCCTCAAAGGTGTGGTGGCAATGTGGTGGAGCAGGGTGGTGATTTCTCTTATGTGTGTGTGTGTGTGTGAAACAAAAAGGAAAGGTTGGAGAACAAAAAGGAACAATTTGTATATTCCAATAAAACGTGTAGACTTTTTTTAATGATAAGTTAATGAATAATAATCCCTTAAATTAAGATTAGATAGGTTTCTATTTTCCTTCAAATAAAATAGTAAGGGTAATTAATAAGTTAATAAATATTAATAATTAAAAGATAAAACTAGGCAAAGATTAATGAATAAATTCATTTCAAATTAAGAGATTTGATAAATTTTTAAATTACATAGAATTTTTATAGGAATTGTACAGAACTAACATTGATTTGATAAAGATTGACAAATAGATAATGTAAGTGTGAAAATTAAAAATAGATTGTTAACAAAAAAGATCATAAATTTTGAAAATGTTACCATTGAAAGATTTAAAAAATATAGTAGTTGGGAATGAATAAAGGAAGAATAGAGAAAGATTATAGAATGAATGAAGAAATGATACTTAATTGAATAATAATAAACAAAAAAAAAAAAAAAAAAAAAAAAAAGAAAGAAGAAGCAGTAGCAGTAGACGACGAAGGTGTGATCAGCGATTGTGTTGGCAACCTGCTGGCTGCTGCATCAACTGGGTGCAGACCCTATTTCGTTGTGTTCTTCTTCTCTTCTCTNCTTTTATTTTCTTTTGTATTCTTAAAAACTTTTCTTAGCTTCCAAACACTATTCCTAGCAACTCAACAATCTAAAACTAAACAATAATCACACAGACTCAATTTTCTTTCATATTCTTCTCTTTTTATCTATTTTCTTAGCAACTTCTCACAACTATCAACACCCCATATTTAACCATTTACAGCCACCATCAATATCCAAACCATTGAAGGTAGAAAAACTCAACAACCAGAAGTTGGTTTTGCCATTTATAATCAAATAGTGCATTCAAAACCACAAGGCCTAGATCTATTCGCCAATATCGAATCCCAATCACCCATCCCGAAGTGAGTGGAGGTAGATATGTTCCGGTGAGTTATCGGAATGGATGAGACCCACTTCTCCTCCTTGCGTCGTCTACGGCGGCATACTCCACATCCACAGTTCCCCTTGGGCATCTAATGTCGAATCCTCGCATGAAGCCACCGATGTCCCCTCTTGCTCTACTATACTCAGCCACAGTTATTGGAAAAATAGATTTGGATTTTTGCTTGTGTGTGTGAGACAGAATGAGAGAGAGAGAGAGGTGAAGAAGAAAATAAATCAAAGTGCTACTGGAATGTTTGGTTTCAGATTGTTGTATTGTTGTATCGCTGGATATTATGTTTGTATCTAAGCTAAAGAAAGTCCCAGGATGAAAAGAAAAGAAAATAAATTAAAGATTAAAAAAATCATTTTCTTTATTTTTGTACTTTCCATTTCCAGTTAATCTTTCAGTTTTTTCTGAAATGGATTTTTTTTTAAATTAAAATGCTTAGGTGGCTTTTTAAATATTTAAATATATAATTATATATTATTATATTAGCCACGTGTGCGCCTACAAAACAAACCATTTGCCACGTAGGTATTTTCCGTTAGTAAGTTAACGGTAGGGACCAAATTGATTCCAACTTAAAAATAACAGGGACCAAATTGACTGCTACTAAAATGTAGGGACCAAATTGACCATGACCCTAAAATGTAAGGACCAAAATGGTGTTTTCGCCAATAATAAACGTGAGATGTAAGTCATAAGTCATGCTTTGTTATCTTTTGCTCGAGAAAGAGATTTATTTGCATGCTTCTTATCAATTGTCATATGAATTTTTCAATATAAGATTTTGACGACGGCTCAAAATGAAATATCAGATTACAATTTAAAAATTTGTTAATATTCTTGTCTATTTCAATGTGACATTTATTGTTTTATGAGAAAAACTTAATGAAAGTCTCATGTTAGAAAAATGAAGAAATCCTTTCTGCAACTCACCCAAGTCGTGTAGCATTGTGTGCCTTAGAAATAGTAGCTGCCTGTAGAGTAAGGAGATTTTGAAGTTTTTATAGTCATCAGAAGTCACAACATACGAGCCCAGGTTTTGGCCTTGAAAAAACTCCCGCAGGGCACACCTTGACTTTGGTGAGCAGTGGGTGTATAAATATGTCTAGGATCAATTTTCCAAAAATAGTTTAGAAAATAATTTTTTTGAAAAAAGCCTTAAAAACAATGAAAACATTGACACTCAATTTATAAACATCAATCTTATGATGAGAGAAGGAAGTGCAATTTGAATCAAATCACGTTAGATATATATTTTCCTATTACATTATACATAATAATATTTCAATTATTTTTGGAGAAATTGGTATAGGAAAAAAAAAAACAGAAAAAGGGGAATGTAGAATATTATACTTCTCTGGAATTCATATACTTATCTTTTATTTTTTTAAAAGGGAAATTCATATGTTTATTCTGATTTTGTGAAATAAACGCAAAATGTAATTGACCAGTTAATAATTCAACATATATATATGAGAATAAGAATCGTGTAAATGTAAATTGTTGTATAATAAATATTGCTTTTGTCTAATAAGGTGGATAAGTTTCATCCAAAAAGAAATACGGTGGATAAGAGAAATGATACTTAATTGAATAATAATAAACAAAAAAAAAAAAAAAAAAAAAAAGAGAAAAAGATGGAGCATCTGTTGAAATGTATATTTAAAAAAGTAAGTAAAAGACAAAATTAACTATTTACTCTCTAATCAATGCAAAAATTTAGAGAAATTATTGGAAATGCTCTTATGGAACTCAAATTGGACATGGAACAAGCCTACAGCGAGATCAAAGTGGTTCTCTATTTTCATAATCTTGTCTGGTGTTTAATAGGCATTAGATAAAGATGATAGAGGAATGTATTTCTAATCATGCCTTCTCAATTCTTATTAGTGAAAAGCTTTTTTATTTTTTCAGTCCTTCAAGAGGTTTAAGGTAAGCAAATCATCTTTCCCCTTTCATTTTTATTATTGTGGCTAATCTATTTGGTAGCAATGTTTAAGTATTGGTAAACAAAATGATGTGAAAACTGTGGTTTAAAAAATGTTGTGAAAACTCGTTTTTAAAATATTCATAATGCGAAAAATGTATTTGGTACCATATTTTAAATAACATATTTTAAAATGTGAAAAAACATAATTGTGTATTTGGTATGTGTATGTGTTTTTTTTTTTTTAAGTGATTATTGTATAGTAAAAGAATACTATTTTATTTAAGGAAAAAGAAAAAGAAAAAAAAAAGTTTGGTCTTGTCAATGGACCTCACAATTTTCAATTTATTTACAAAAAGACCATTCAACAATGTTTTTTGAAAAGTGAAAACTAAAAACTAATATGGATAAGTTTTCAAAATACATGTTTTAAACACCCTAATTTGAGAATTGTAGCTCAAACACCCAAAATTAAACATCGCTGACAAAAAAGATTATTTTTTTGAGCTTACAATTTTCAGCATTTAAATATTGAAAACTGTTGTTTAAACATCGCTACCAACAATAGAAAGGAAGGCCAGCTACAAGGCTTCAAAGTGTCGAATAGGAGTCTTAAGGTTAGCCACCAGAATTTGTTGATGATATGTTCATTTTTGGGAGAGCAAAACTAATTGAAACAAGGAAGATTGAGGATTGCTTACAAAAGTAACGATAGTGGTGACAATATATGAAGAAATGTAAGCCAGATCTTTGCAAGTAATATTACCCAAGGTTGAAATTAAAAAAAGGCACGATCAAATGATTTGCATTTGGGTATTCCGATGAACAATAATATGCCAAAGAGAAAAATCTTAGATGCAGTGGTGGAAAGGGTGAAAAGTAGAATTCAATGATGGAAAAATATAAGGTTATGTCTCATGCTACTAGGACATAATTAGACCTGTGGCAGCGGCTACTCTCCAACAATACTTGACATCTTCTCTTACTTTCCCTAAGTTGTTCTCATTGAAGGGATTTTTGGTGTGGGGAAAAGACTGATGAAAAAGGGAAAAAAAAAGGATTATCTAAAATCCTAGAAATCAGTCTGCTTACCAAAGAGGGGTGGGAGGTTTAGGTCCAAGGATAATGAATGACGTAAATAGATCCTTGATAGCTAAGCCAAGCTGGGGTGTTTTGATTGTATGGGATAGGTCATGGTTTAATATCCTAAAAGCAAAATTCTTGAGGAATACCACCTATATGAAGGTGAAGATCCCAAAATAGTTGTTCTTGGTAATGGAAATCAATTTTGGGTGGCAGGGATTTGCTAAGGGGAGTTGTAAATTAGTAGTATGTACTGAGGTACCCTTGGATCCCTACTATTCAAGGGTTTAAACCAATCTCTCAAGCAACTTCTAACTTATTTGTGTTTTGGGTGGCTAATTTAGTGTTTCTTTTCGAAACAATTTAGTTTTTTGTTAAAAACTTTTTCTTAAAAGTAATGTAGATAAAAATTAAAAGCTAAATATAATTAATTAATTAATTTTTGCTAAAAATACAAAGCACAAAAGTAGAGTGAAACACACATAAGTACAAAGAGTTAGTATTTCACTGTTTTGTGCAAAAACCATAATTGGACTTGACTTTTTGACCAAAAACATAATAGTGAAACCCACAACACTAATAGAGAGACACATATGAGACCCGCAAAACAAAAACCAAATTATAGCATCTTATAATCAAGACTTAAACGCACACTAAATGCAAGATAAATTATGGATATGGAATTAACAAAAGGCTTTTAAGGTTATTGTGGACTAAGATTTTGCTTCACAACTTCACAAAAATAAAAATAAAAAGATTTTGTTTCACATATTTTTAGAATTCACTTGCCACCACAAGGTAATATGCGTTTATGGTAGACTTTAATGAGTTGCTGGAGTGAGTCTCAATGCTTGAGCAATCCGTTGGCAACGTTTCAAGTGAGTAAACAATAAGGACATGTATGGTAGACTATAATAAGCACTTTAATGTTATATATATATATATATATATGTATGTTAATGTCGTAGTTATTCCTATAGTTTAATTATTTTTTAGTTTGGTAGTATTTTTATTACAAGAAATAATCATTTCCTATGAATAGATACTCTTCAAAATGAGAAATAATTATTTCTCTCTAAAAAAGTTTTAATAGGTATTTTTTAGTAGTGCAATAATTTCTAAAATTAATATATATTTAAATAAGAAAAATTTCCATATACACATACACATAACAATTATAAAAATAAAAATCATAAAAAATAACTCATATCTCTCTCATTAATATATTTTCAAATAAGCAAAATTTCCATATACATGTAACAAATATAAAAATAAAAATCATAAAAAATAACTCCTCTCTCTCTCTCTCTCTCTCAAATTTAAAAAAAATTATTTTACAAAAATATAATTGTATGAGTAAAATATTTTCTAAAATAAATCTTAAATTTTATTTTAATGTTAGAACTCATAACCAAACTTATGAATAAGTTTAGTTATTCCATTACAACATATTTTATTCTTAGAAATAAAAATTACAATTCATGTTGTAATCCTCATTTAGTGTACCAAATGTATCCTAAATTTTTATCCCCCAGAAGAGCTTGCTTGAGCAGGCTTGTTCAAGTTGGAAATTTTCAAAATAATCACAGCCTTTATTTTTTATTTATTTATTTATTTATTTTCAACAAGGAATTTGCATCTTTTAATCTAAATACACTATCACAGATATCAGCCAATTAAAATTTAAAATACTAACATTAGGGCGAAGCCTAATTTTTTGCCCATCCTTTGGTCAATTACGCTTTTTTTTTTTTTTTTTTAAATATAATTAATTAATTAATTTTTGCTAAAAATACAAAGCACAAAAGTAGAGTGAAACACACATAAGTACAAAGAGTTAGTATTTCACTGTTTTGTGCAAAAACCATAATTGGACTTGACTTTTTGACCAAAAACATAATAGTGAAACCCACAACACTAATAGAGAGACACATATGAGACCCGCAAAACAAAAACCAAATTATAGCATCTTATAATCAAGACTTAAACGCACACTAAATGCAAGATAAATTATGGATATGGAATTAACAAAAGGCTTTTAAGGTTATTGTGGACTAAGATTTTGCTTCACAACTTCACAAAAATAAAAATAAAAAGATTTTGTTTCACATATTTTTAGAATTCACTTGCCACCACAAGGTAATATGCGTTTATGGTAGACTTTAATGAGTTGCTGGAGTGAGTCTCAATGCTTGAGCAATCCGTTGGCAACGTTTCAAGTGAGTAAACAATAAGGACATGTATGGTAGACTATAATAAGCACTTTAATGTTATATATATATATATATATATATGTATGTTAATGTCGTAGTTATTCCTATAGTTTAATTATTTTTTAGTTTGGTAGTATTTTTATTACAAGAAATAATCATTTCCTATGAATAGATACTCTTCAAAATGAGAAATAATTATTTCTCTCTAAAAAAGTTTTAATAGGTATTTTTTAGTAGTGCAATAATTTCTAAAATTAATATATATTTAAATAAGAAAAATTTCCATATACACATACACATAACAATTATAAAAATAAAAATCATAAAAAATAACTCATATCTCTCTCATTAATATATTTTCAAATAAGCAAAATTTCCATATACATGTAACAAATATAAAAATAAAAATCATAAAAAATAACTCCTCTCTCTCTCTCTCTCTCTCAAATTTAAAAAAAATTATTTTACAAAAATATAATTGTATGAGTAAAATATTTTCTAAAATAAATCTTAAATTTTATTTTAATGTTAGAACTCATAACCAAACTTATGAATAAGTTTAGTTATTCCATTACAACATATTTTATTCTTAGAAATAAAAATTACAATTCATGTTGTAATCCTCATTTAGTGTACCAAATGTATCCTAAATTTTTATCCCCCAGAAGAGCTTGCTTGAGCAGGCTTGTTCAAGTTGGAAATTTTCAAAATAATCACAGCCTTTATTTTTTATTTATTTATTTATTTATTTTCAACAAGGAATTTGCATCTTTTAATCTAAATACACTATCACAGATATCAGCCAATTAAAATTTAAAATACTAACATTAGGGCGAAGCCTAATTTTTTGCCCATCCTTTGGTCAATTACGCTTTTTTTTTTTTTTTTAAATTATTATTTATGGAAGGATCCCCATTTTCTTGGTGCCCTCTGTATTCCAGGGCCGCGGCAAAGGAGATGGGAGCCCATCCTTTTGTGACTCTGTTTATCGCCTTTAAAAAGGTAGCATTATTCAGCCAAAAAATGCCACACTAAGGAGCCTGGTATCATATACAGAAATCTTTGGTAGGATTTTCCTGTTCCACAAAGAAAAATAATACTCAATATCGGAAACAAACAATTTCACAATGTCACAACATGCTAGGGAGTTGTGATTGGATTTCAACACTAATACATGGGACTACCACAGGTACTTACTGGAAAACAAAAAACAAAAAAAAACAAAAACACAAAAACAAAAACAATTTAGGTGCACCAATCACAAAGTGTCACTTAAGCATGTTGTGGATTTTGATGTGTACTTGGGAGTAACTCTAGACTTACTCTATACAATAACTTCTCCAGGCACCCTACTTACTCAAAATCAATAGTAAATCCAAAATAATATGGTAGTAGTAAAGAAATAATTACCAATAATTTTGCCACTATCAAAACCAAAATGAATAGAATGATACAAATTTTCTTCTAGAATTACAATGTCATTCACAACCACCTAATTACCATATGGGCATCAAATAACTGTAAAGTAAGTGAGAAAATAAAATACCAAGACAATTCTACTATTTAATTTTCAAATGAAAGAAGAGACCCATACCAGACAAATGAATTTCACCCAGCAAACTCCCAACACAAAAATAAATAAAATAAATAATAATATAAATAAATAAAATAACATAGAAGTAAAAAAAGTGTAAGGAAATTTACATCCACACTTGAATTGCAGATACTACTTACAGAAGGGTGGGGAACCAGTACAAGAAAGAATCCAATGCAGAAGCTTCAACCACCTAGTACAAACGCTTACGACAGTCAGCTGTACCACAGTAGCATGGCAACTCCTTTATTTTTCCATCAGGACCAGTAACGCTATCAAGTTCGTATCCATAGTCATAAGTGAGCTCCTGCTTGTAACATTAAACACTGTTATTATTCCACAAAAGAAGCTGATTATTAAAAGCTAAACATTTTTAAGAAAAAGTTCAACCTAAGGGTTGGGTTAAAAATCCAGTCCCAGATATGTAATATCTAAAGATTATTAGCTGGACAAACAAACTAGTGTAGTAAGAATACTAGCCAAAACAAAACTTCCATTACCCACATCTGGCACAACAGACAAAATAACGTGATGGTGTACAAGACTAATGCCAGCAGAATGGGTAACTTGCTACTCAGACACATTTCATCATTCATTACCTCATTAGTACACTTTGTTAATATGTCTATAATATTTCACTGAATTAGTTATAGAAAGGTTATACTATTAATTCTGGAGGCGGACATATTGATTATTGATTGATGGCATATAAAAATAGTGTCTGTTACGAATAAGGACAATATCACTCGCCACACAAAAAGGAGGCCCCCCATTTTTCTTTTACATATGTTTGCAGGCCTCTTCATCAATCCTCTCCAAAGTATATTCTTTTTTATGAATACAAAGAGTATTATTAACAAAACATGAATCCAAGTGCATACAAGAGAAACGCAAATAAATCCTCTCCAAAGTAGATATTGCATTAGGATAACATAAGAAAAAAAATGTTGCAACCCTCATGTATGAAAGGTTTATAGTTATGATATTATCACAGACCTTATTAGAGCGATTGACCTTTCAGTAATTGTATTCATATATATTGGTTAACACCATAGTTACAGTGTGCTTCCTAGCAGATGCTAATACAATTTGCAATCCCTTATCAAATTTTAAGGGCTTCATTCAAACTACTGAAAGAAAACACTGAAGACAAACCTCAATGTCCATGCAAATCAAAGCAGGAATTATCTGAATTCACACTTCCATTATGCTTTGGAGGAATAAAAAAGAATGGGGGTAGGGGGAAGTATAAACGAAGCTCAACAAAGCTTTACCTGCATAGGAAGTATGTTATCTGCAGCAAATAACACCACTCGCGCAAGTCTCACATCATGGTGGGAACTCAAAACACACTGAACAAAGAGGTTAGGCTCACAACTATGATTAATAAATCTGGCAACATTACCATATAATCCCGCATCTATACAAAACTCAGGCCCAGTTTCTGATATATGGTCATTTCTTTCCTTAGCATGATTGCTTGAAGGTATAGATACATCACGTAATCGCCTCTGCAAAAAATTAAAAAAATTAAAAAATAAAAAGTAAAATAAAAAACAGAGGAATATTTTGAAATTAGATTAGAGTGATCTTACATGGTTTCTGTATAAGATTGCTAATAATCATATAGAATTGGCAACAATTTATTCCCCTTTTTTTTTTTTTTTTTTTTGCTAAAGAAAGAAAATATAAGGGAAATAGTAGAGAGAGAGAGACAGACAGAGAGAATAATTGTTGTCATTCTATTTAATTATAGAGCAACCTTATACTATTTCCCTTATAAGTATAAAGATTAAAGACAATTTAGCGAAAGTTTGTCTATCACCCACTAGACAACAAAGCAGAGTATAAAGCTGCTGCAACAGGGGGAATTAAAATTTGCAAGTAGCATACTTCCTATATTTAAGCAGTTTAATGCACCTTAACAAAACAGTACAGATGACACACAGCCTCAAATTTGAATTCATGCATTTTTATATTCGTACCTCTCTCCCTCCTATCCCATTCATTGTTTGCCAGCAATCAATGTCAAATATATAGTCATTCCCTGAGACATTGTCTAATTCATCACTCTTCCTAAGAATTCCAATGTATTCACAAACTGGTGCACCAGAAGGAATCAAGTCTCTAGACCTAACAGCCCAGCCTTTATCCTTGGTACGATAGACCTGTTCAAAGAAAAATGATTTATCATCCATTACATAAGTGATATACCAGAAAACACTATGTTACTATTTGATTTTAATTATATGACCTCAAGTTGGTACTTCAGTCCCCGCTGAGATGTACGATTTAGGCAACTAGGTCCACAGCCACATCTTGGACCACATTCAAACACAACGTCCCTTGGTTCAACTAATCTGGGAATAAGGAAAGAACAAACAAAAATTACAAATCTTTCAAGAAAAACACACACACACACAGAATAAAGACCACTAATTCTCAAAAAAGATACCTAAGAAACATGATACCAAGCTTTAAAAGACAAGAAAATACAAGTAAACATGATAGAAACCAGAAAACATAAATCTTTAAAAATTCAAACAACATGCTAAATTCCGGGGTATTTTCCAACTAGCTGAAAAAGCAAGCTAAATAAAAACATAAAGACATAAAATCTGCATAACATTAAGCTTCATGGGTAACATCTAACATTAATGACTAAGCATAGCTAGTAATATACACGACAAAATATATATAGTATAGAAAATGTACGCATTTTCATTTGCTTGAAGTTTTAAAAAACGTTTCACAAAATCAGCATTAAAAAAAGGAAATGAAAAAAAAAAAAAGCATTAATAGATGTACGTGTGGGTATAATATGGATTTACATGAAAATTATGGGACTAAAATAATGTCGAACATGTTAAATAATTTTTTTATGATATTCTAATTTAGTAACAAACTTATGTTACCTGAGGATAATTTCATAAAATATAATCAAAAACCAACTGATTAAGGATTTTTTTTTTTTTTTTTAATAAATAATTTTGGACATGTTTTCAAGCAATATAATAAGCAAAAAATTTATGTTCTCATAGTGTTATAATTTAAAACAATTTGATTATTGTTTATTTAAAATTTAATATACATACATACATATATACAAATTATACACACACACACACACATTATGATCTAATCATCCAAATTATAATTAAAAATAAAAATAAATCTTATCAGATAAATAAAAAATATGAACACTGTTGACTAAATTTTAATGGTTATATTGTCAAATATAATAACACACCTTAACACAATAAACAATTATAACGTTGATAATTAGGAAAATTAGAGCATTTTTGTACAATAATAATACGAGAATGTTTAACAAGTTTTTTTTACAATTAATCATTTTAAAAAAACAGTATATTATTTAAAGTATCTTTGTTTCATATGGTAAACCAGAGTTAAAAAAAGATACATGCATTTGTGCAATATACTGTATAATACATGTACAGTACTATGTTACTACACAATCAATTCTGTTGACCAACCATCATCCACATACCTTTGAGCCATTCTCTAATTTAAACTATATATTTTCCATGATTAACATTATGTCAACGCCATCAGTTGAGTTGTAAAATGTGGAAGATTACGCTTAGATGCAAAGGATGGAGAGAAGAGTGAGCAGAAAAGGGGTATAAGAAAATAGGTTTGGGGCTAAAATTGATTAGTCCCTCACCGTATCATATATTTATATTGAAGTGACATGACATGATTACAAGAACACCCTTACTCTAATATAAAATAATAAGCTAATATAAAGATAGCACGAAATAACTCTAACATCATCGAACAAAAAAGTCAAACCTCACCTGCCACCATCATGGTGCACATACGGGAAGTCATTGCCATTTAGTCGAGCACAAGAACACTTCTCAGCATTAGTACATTTTCCTTTGCAATTGCATCCAGGAGCATTTGGGGGGATAATTACATTTTTTGGAACTCGATTAGACTTGATATATTTAAAACCTACAATTCCAAAACCGTGTCAGCAGTACTGGCATCCTTAATAAATATACTATGAATAATCCACCAGCAAGGCTGGCTCTAGGCCTAAGGCCCTGCTTGTCCCAAAAATTTAAAAAGGTGGCCCCCAAAATTGTAGAATGAAAGTTGATTTTTTTTTTAAATAAAAAAATATGGGCAGGTTTTGCCAATACAAATCCAACCCAATTGAAACCCTAAAAATGTTTTACCAAAATATCTGTTATGTGTTATCAAAAAAAAAAAAATTGTTTTAAGCGTACCGAATAATGATTGACAATCAATTTTTCTAACTTGTAAAAGGTTTTTTTTTGATGAGGTGTAAAAGGTATGTTAATAATACCTTAATAGAAAAACTTAATTAGAATGTTTGCATCTCAAAAAACAAGAATGGTTTATAAACCCTCAAAAAAAAAATTTCATATATATATATATATATAAAATAATACTTATTTAAATATTAAAAAAAGCTATGAAAATTTATCGCCTTTGGCCTCAAAATATATTGAACCAGCCCTATCTACCAGCAAAGTCAACCCAAAAAAATTAAAAATTAAAAATAAGAAGAAGAAGAAGAAATCAAACACATTTCAATAACAGAAGGGAAACCTTAAGGATAAGAATATATTGTATTGTCATTTGCCATTCAAGGAACAGAAACTGCAAATAATGCCATTATAGTGGAGTGAAGTTTATGAAGAAATATATAATTGCACATAATTTGCATTTTTCTTCATCAAATTCTCCATTGTAATTAAATATAAACTGATACTAAACAATTACCTGAAGGTGCAACAGGTAGAACATCGCATACATTTGTAGCAGGAATACGTATATTTTCTTGACCGCCAGAGATATCCTTACACACCAATCTAGAAAAATAACTGACACAAGTTATGCTTATGAAATACAAAAATATTTTTCGTTACTGTTTATTTCCTTTTTCTTTCCTATCGAATAACAAAAGGGCATAACTCTAGTAGACAGGAAGTATTTGTTCATTAATGTGGCAGCTTACAGAATTCATACCCATTTAATTCAGAACAACCTTTAGAGACTAGCTGCCGAGCAAAATCTACCTGAATTAAGAAATTAAACTTAATGTAAGAATGGTACTATGAGCAAGAAAGTGGTCTGTGTAATCAGTGCAAAGACCAGAAAAGCAAAATCATGTATAAAAATATGACTTATATTCAGCCTAGAAACCATCCAAAAGAAAAATGCAAGCTACAACTGGAAAGCACCCAAAAGAAGAGTCAAAAAAAGAAAAGTACAAAAGTTTTGTCAATCAAGTACCAGAGAATAACTCTATGTTGCACCAGCTAAGATGAGACATGATGACTTAGCCACTTAGGACAAAACCAAAACAATACAACATGAAAATTGAAGAAGAAAAAAAAAAAGATAGGTCATCTTGGAGTTAGCACCAAGCAAGAGAAAACATCTAGGAGTCAGCAACCTATGGTTGGTTAGAGTCAACACCACACCATTGAGACAATTTCAAGAGAAATTTCATTCATCATCAAAATAATCCATCTCAATAGAAGCACAATACTTTGCTTATATAGACTACATAATTCTAACTGACATAGGAAAACCTAATTCTAATTTTGATTGACTTGGGAAATTTAATTCTAAATGACTAAGGGAATCCCAAATATTGAATTACAAAAATAACCTTGACTCCAGGAATTTAAATAAAAATAATAATAAACCAAATTATATACTAATAGCTATAGTAAAATATAATAGACTTGAAAAATATAACCTTGCACTTACCGCATCACATGGCACATGCTAACAGAAATAATTATTTGGAATCCAGATATGGTTACAACAAGAGTTCAACAAAATCTACAGAAATACGAGATAAATCTATACATGTATAAAATCCATTACAAAAACAAGAAAACAATGCATAATGAAAATATATTAGATCACTTGTAAGACAGGCCATTGCACTCAATAGTTTGCAAATAATTTTTTCTTTGGATAAGACAAGTTATCAAGTTTCCTCCCAATTACATTCTTTTTTGTTTTTTTTGGATAAATAAAGAAATCATTATTAATAATTAATATAAGGAGAAAATTCTCAAATAACAGGCAGTGTATCAAGCTCCTCCTAAAACATTACAATCTAGAATTTAACAAATCTAAAAACTTCTAAGACGTGGCAAGGAGAGCAATCCCAAAGCAATATATCAAAGTGCTTACAAGTATATCTTGTATCATTCAAGCCAATTTCCAACATAGGTTGTGAGTGCTACACAAAAACTTCCTTAGAAAAAAAAAAGAGGAAGGATTGTTTGCCTGATTTGTGACCAATTTGGGCTGTCCTTCAATTTGCTGTAAACGATACTTAAAAACATTAAATCCAAAAGCACTTCTCTCATTCCAACAATGATCAACCTGCCAGATAGTGAAAAAGAGACAGAACACATATTAGACTTGTGGTCAACCTAAGAACTTCACAAGGATATAATTATCAGATAAAATATTTTTTTAACAAAATATAATCACATGACGTATTATTCCTTTAAAAATAAAAAATTGCTATAAGATCCTTAATGATACTTAAGACTACAAGAATAAAGAAGAATTTAAGAAAAATAGTCACAGCATAATATTAGGAAAAGGAAAAAAATGACAGATCAGGATTTCTTTTAAACAAAAGCATTTGAAACAGAAGAAAGCCTTAAAAGTTTTTAATTTTCCAACCCACTCATATAAATCCTTAATTACTCCAATAGAACACCAGCTAAAAGTAGATGAATGTAGAAAACCAAAAACGATGTTTTTAACAGAAGAAATACTGAGAGAATTTTTTTTGATAAATTACAACATCAAATGTTATTTTCAGAATCTAAGATCATAACGAAACGAGCCCTAAGGTTCAACAGTACCTAATATGGAAACAAATGCAGATATGGATATGAAAAAAAGATACCACTACAACATAGTACAAGTAATACATTGATTTTGAAAATGATATGGTTTTACTATTTCGTATATACACTGACCCATGTGCGCACACACAGAAAGAGAGAGGCATTGCGTTATCAAGATTGATAAAGTCTTGATATTTTTATTAAGAGCTAAAAATAGATTTGTCAAAATACGATATCAGCAAGTTAAGTTTTGTTTATCATGATGTGTCCTAATTTATCCATTCATAAAGAAGGCATTATAATATATCTTCAAAACTATATTCTTATTCTATAATTTATCTACTACGAAGTTTGTCCAATAAGTAGCCATGAGTAATAGGGTGCCAATGCGATTGTCATAATTCAAGAAGGATTGATCTTGTATAAGGCAATATCAGTGTAGTCAACGGTAAGTCAGGCACTGCATAGGCAGAGCCAGGGGGGGTCAATTAACCCTCGTCACTGCACCCAAAAAAAAAAAAAAAAACTAATAATATACTTGAATCCTTTTTTTCTTTTTTTTTTTTTTTTTTGGGTGAGAATTTGTTCTTGTTAAAATTAATAAAATATTATTTATGCTATATGTCAATTTTTATTTAAAAAAAATGGAAAGAAACATAGTTTATTATGTCTATTATGGTTTAAAAGTTATAAAAAGAAAAAAAAAATATATATATATATATATATATACAAGGGAAAAATAAAGAAAGAAAAGTTTAATTTTTTTTTAACATAAATTATTTATTTCATTAAAAACAAAAAGGAAAAAAACATATTTTATCCATGTCTATTATGGTTTGAAAGGTTATAAAAGAAAAAAAAAAAAAAAATATATATATATATATATAGTAGGAGGAAAAATAAAGAAAGATAGTTATAATTTAAGGGGAAAAAAAGGGACTTTATTGTTATCTTTCAGAAGTTATCAAATATGCCAATAGGATCTCTAATTAAAATTTGTGTATAAACAATAAAGTATGAAGATAATTACAAAATAAATCTTAGAGTCTGATATTGTTTTCTAGTCAAATTCAAAAGTTTCAACCTTCAAGTAATACATGTTCATAGTCTTTTTATGAGTCTGCATTAACCAAATAACAGAAATTTAGTTAAGTTGGACTTGGTATTTATATAATTATAGAAAATCTTTTCATTCACAAGTGAAATTTCAACTTCAAAAAAATTGAAAGGGGCACTTTTCATGTAAAGAATTCTAGTAGATAAACACAATAGAATGAATATGTCACCTTTTTGTGGGTTTCTTATGTTAAAATATCACTTAAGTTTTTAATGAATGCCTTTTATTTTACAAATTGGTCTCAAATAATATATATATATATATATATATCGATAAATAAGAAAATTTTAAGAAGAAAGACTACTTCATGAACAAAGGACATTAAGTAGTCAAATAATTACAAAAAAAAAAATATATATATATATATATATGTACAAAAACGTTGCAATATGATTGTTAATTTGTAGAACACCCCCCCCCCCAAAAAAAAAAGGTAGCTAACAAACCATTAACTTCATCACAAAATATTATCAAATCTGTACATTTGCCAAATTCCAATTGATCAGGAGAAACAAAATATATCCCCACAGATTCCAAACAATAAAAACCATTTGAAGCATGCATTTATAATGTCTGAAATCTCCACATGTCTACTACATGCACATATATATATTGGTGGGAAAATGCTATCGTCAAACATGAAGCTTGATCGAAATTTAATTGGAGGAACAAAATATAAGGAAAAAATATTGAAGAAAATAACATGGCATAAATCCAAAAACT
Organism: Quercus suber; assembly: GCF_002906115.3. Classification (NCBI taxonomy): domain Eukaryota; kingdom Viridiplantae; phylum Streptophyta; class Magnoliopsida; order Fagales; family Fagaceae; genus Quercus; species Quercus suber. The sequence continues at coordinate 78,997 of NW_027070105.1, forward strand.
AACATACAGTTTATGAAAATTCTCAATTCACACAAATCAATTTCTTGGACTTCAAAATACTAATATAATTCTTTGATAACAAACAAACATTAAATTCATAAGTATGTTCTACCTTGTACAAGCCATCATATGTGTAAATTTTGTGAGTATAACTGCCAGCACATTTATGTCCACGAATCACTCTAATAGGTAAATCTTGATCCATGTTGTTCTGAAAAAGATAATAATCACATACTATAAGCTTGATTTGATGAAAGATTTGTTACCTTAACCATATCTGTGCACAAAACAAACATATTATTACAACTAAATAAATGTGGATTTGACAGCCACTATACCTAATAACATATTGATCACAACTCATATCATTCTAATAACATTTGACTTAGTTCAAGTTGAACCATTCCATAGCATGTTAGCATTAAATGTAACAATATTAAAAACTGCTTTTAGGGTTATTGGCAAATCCAGATTCCCACTGCTAAACCTAAATATTTGGTTCGGCCATTTGGGTATATTTATAAACCAATAATTTTTGCGATGTGATCCTTGGTTCACAAATTCACATTCTAATTCATGCGATTCATATAGGCAAGTTGAGGTTTCAAACATAACTTGAATTCAAATTCGATTTATTTGATTCCAAACATATGAATTTGCCAAAATATTTTAAAATTCAACTCATTTTGGCCAATTCATGGCTTTCCAAATAGGTAGTTAAGTAAAATACTATACAGAAGGAAAAGCGTGATTTCAACTAAACTATGGTTGCTTAATTCCTCAACACCTATTAGACATATATCAGAACTGCACATCATTAATAGATCCTAAAACCTAAATGGACACCCTTGTACAATGGGAATTAGCCTTAATTAATTGCTGTTGTTGATTCTTATCCCATCAGCACCTTCCTGAAGTCTTTGGGAGTAGCTGTAAGGCTAAAAATTATTGTTCAAGTATCACTTCCTCATTAATGCGGCCAAAGAGTTAGCTACAAAGTATTCAATGTGGTGGTAGCAGCTTTCTCTTAAATATTTCTTTAGCCCCAGTAGTATATATTGGGCTGGGGGCCCGATCCAATGACGCCTAGTAGTACGAGAACAGGTAAACATTGTTATGGAGGTCGGCATTAATAAATAAATAAAGGGTCTGGTCATTATGTTCTAAGAAGGTGATCCGTTGAGGGATGCTTCCTCAGTTGAGCGAAGCAGAGGTCAAAAGGTGCGGTTTGTCATCCAGAAATAACGTTCCAGGAGATTCTATTGATAAAGATATACATCATGAAAGCACAGGACAAATGAAATTTATGAAATATCTAAGAGAAAGTTGCTATCACCACATTGAATTCTCTGTAGCTAACTCTCTAACCACATTAATGAGGAAGTGATACTTGAACAGTAATTTTCAATCTTATAGCTACTCCTAAAGACTTCAGGAAAGTACTGATGGGACAAGAATCAACACCAACAATCTACTCTACACGTGAAGGATAGAGATGAAAGAAGGAAGAAAGTATAAAATAGAAAAAGTACCTTGAGGGAAAGAGATCAGAGAATTAAGAGAAAAATACTGTAAAAACAAGAACTGGACTTGTAACCAAATTCAAAAGAAATATATATAAGAACTGATTTCCTCGAATTGTATCGATGACGATTTTCCTTAGATAAAAACAATCTATCTTTATTTTTTTGTCATATGGATCCATTATAATTGTTACCCAACTCATTAAAGCCTAGTTTTCCAATCGACTCTCTACAAATTCATTGTATTAGGCTGTTTAAGTCTAAATTCTTTTACTTTTTGAGCTTAGGAACCAAATTGTGACCTTACACTAAAATATTATTTTATAAGAATATGAATATACCTCGTAAACATTTTAACAAAGAAATATATCATGTGATTAGATTTCAAATAAATTTTATTTTGTGAATAACTATATTATACTTTTTCTTTTAAAAAAACTATATTATACTTTGTTATATTTATAAATTAAGGTTAATCACAGTGTCTCAAAGAAACCTTTCTCATTCTCCACACACACACACAAAAAAAAAAAAAAAAAAAAAAAAAAAAAAAAAAAAGGAAAGAAACTTTTTTCCTGGCTGTTTGCTTGGAGTTGGAGCCCATAAAGTTATAAATTTTCCAAGCCATTGACATTCTATAAAGATTGCTAGAAGTGCCAAAGGCTTTTCTTTTTCTTTTTTCTTTTTCCCTCAAACAAGTAATCTATATGAACTTATTTCACATCAGTTTTGATGTAAATAGGCAAACACAATGAAATATACAGAAGTTTAAACATACTAGGTGGATAATATATTACTGATGAACAAATTGTTGTGTTTTTTCTATAGAGCTCTACGTGTAAATTAAAATAAATAACTTTAAGTAGTAGAAAAAATAAACTAATCCACCTGCAAGTAGGGATGGAGTTAGGACTTGAAGTTAGGGGGCAGCTTTGCTGTTGGTTGCGTGTAGCAACTCTTGCTTCCTGCTTGGTTGCTTAACAGCTAATGGTTTGTGTGTGTGTGTGTGTGTGTGTGCGCGCGCGCGCATTTAAGTATGGACAAAATTATTTTGTTTAAAAAATTTTAAAAGGTCAAGTTGTTTGTTTTGGGTAAATTAGTTGATTGAGTTTAATTATTTTTAGCTTTACAATTGGTAATTTTTGTTGTTGAATAATTTTTTTGGGCTTGTTTATTTTGCTTTAGATTTTAGATATGGCATTTAAAAGGAGGAAAATGATAGAATTACAAACTTTTTTACAAATTATTAATGTGGTGAGTGGTTATTAGTAAGTAAAAATGTGATGTAAGTGATGGGCTCAGATACAAACCAATTAAATTTTACTACCACAACAGTTTGTAAAAATGTTATAGAAAAGTTTGTAGTTAGAGTAGTATTCTTAAAAGAATCAATAATAATGTTAAGGGAGCAAAGTGTGATTTTTTACAACAAAATTGATGCCTATGTATACATTAAATTTTTTTTTAAAAAATTAGGGGGACCATTGCCCCCCCCCCCCCTCCCCAGTCCAAGTCTCACTCCGTCCCTGCACTCAAGTGCCAAGAAAAACAGCAATACAAAAACATGCACACCAAATTTAAGTAAAAAATCCTTTAGTGTAGAGAGAAAAAAAAATACTAGCTCGGTAAATTTGATAAGGATTGAGTGTAAAACTATGTTATACACCATTTAGTAAGAGACTGTCACATTAGCATTTTACTTAAAATTCAATATATCCTACCATACCAAATAGCATTTCAATAAACTCCTAATTTGATTAGATTTATATATGGGTATTAGAATTGATTGAGTGTGGTTGTGCTTATTCTTAAATATATGATAAAATAATGTAGCATGCTAGAATTGGAGGGGTAAAACATGAGTTTTACATCACATTCTTACAGAATTTAATCTCATAATAAAATAGATATTACAATTCTTAAATTTATACTCAAAACTTAAGTTCACACTAAATTGAATAAGTAAAATAATAAATATCTAGGAGTAAATATAATTCCACCACAAAAGGTTGGAACCTAGTGAAACCAATATAGCTACTCCACCAAGGTTGTCAAAATCGGGATCCTACGTAGGATCGTGGGAGGTAGGTAGGATCGTGGATCGTAGGATTGAATCGTGGATCGTAAGATCCTACCTATTTTTAGATTTTAAGCAAAAAAAACCTATTGATAGTGACTTTGTATGTTATATAATCGCTTAAAATATGAATTCATCCATTAAAAAAAATTGAAAATAGAAAAATAAAAACCTTAAAAGCTTTGTCAAAATCATATACACAACACAACAATCTGGAATCAAGCTATCAAAGTACAAATAAATGATAAACTACTAACTATCAAAACAAATTACCAGAAAGCTTAAAGGCAGCGTTGGGATCACTCACGGCAACATCATTGAGAGGGCTAGAGGTGCTAGGTTTTTGACAGAGGATTGAGGAGGCGCCGACTGAGGTGCTAACATTGAATGTTTCTAAATATTTTAGGTTTTGTTTTTTAAAACATTAAACTTAAGAAAGCTCACCATTGAGAGGGCTAAGAGGGGCTGGGTTTTTGACAGAGCACTGTGGAGGCGCGGGACAGAGGTGCTGGTCTGCTGGAACTTAGTGTTTCTAAAATATTTAGGTTTTGAAAACGTTAAACTTAATACTAAAGGCTTTTTTGAGATTTAATGTTAAGATAGGAGTAAATTTTGTTCAATTTATTATTGGGTTTTGATGGGCTTGTGGGTTTAGGACCTTTAGGTGGACCGTGGATTATCATACTAGACTTACCCAAATGACCCAAATGAAGCCCACTTAAAAAAATAAAAAAATAAAAAAATAAAAAATAAAAAAAAGGCTAAATGATAGGATCGGTAGGATCGGTAGGATCCCATACGATCCTACGATCCTATACGATCCTACCTACGATCCTAACATTTTTGCGATCCTGCTACGATTTTAATCTTTTTGGTGAGGTGAGATCGTAAAATCGTGCGATTTTACGATCCGGATCGTGATTTTGACAACCTTGTACTCCACTATGAATACTTAAAAGTCTTTAACTCGATGTGGTTGTAGACTTGTAGTACTCAAAATCCTCTGTCAGACAAAACTCCAAATTTATCTCACTAGCTATAGCTTTTGAGTATCTTGAACATGTATAGAAGACCTCTACTGTGTTTTTTACCACACACCTTACCCTGCTTGTCCAACAAGCTTTTAAAGAAATTTTGTCACATTTGTGCTGGAGAAGAGAATGAACAAAGAGCTGCTGGTTTTATTCGCTGTTTTCATGTTCTCACATGTCAAACCAGGTTTTGCACTTGGCTAGATCAGATTATTTGGATGTGATTGATGAGCCGTTGAAAAGATATATTATGAGCCAAATATGTTTTCAACTGAAGAATTTTACAGTGAGATGAGGCTGCGCGTGATTTCCTATATACATTCCTTTTTTTTTTTTTTTTAAAGAAAATATTCCTTTTTTTTAAAGCATATACTTTTTTTTAAAGCATAATATATATATATATATATAATGGACTGAAAATAATTGACTTGAATAGTGTGTTGGAACTTTTTAACCCAAATGTTTTTTTTTTTTTTAAATTTTTTTATTTCGACTAAAATCACCTATTTACTTGGTAGCTTAATTAGTATGTACTTTCTGGTATTTCTAATGAAAACATCAAGATTTAAATTCTTCTCTAACCACTATTGAGTTATCAAAAAGAATGCACTTGTTTTGAAAATAATACTTTCACGGATCAACTATAAACAAACAGCCCTCGGTCTTTGAATCCTTAAATATAAATTATACAAAAAAATTATTGTCCTAATTTTCTTATTGGAAACAAAGTGTCCAATAATACCCTAAAAGCAAAATTGTTATCATTGATGACTTTAGGGGTCTATCACCATCATCGCATAGAAAGCACCACCTTTTTCCAGGTCCTAGCCTTTCAACGTCGGGTCAAAAGTACACTACGTTTGTGACATTTACAATATTGATCAACTTTACCATTCTCATCTACCCACCCCAAACTTTACCTTTCTAAAAAATAATAGTATTAACTATCAAATTAATTTACTTTGATAAACCCGTATATTTTTTAAGTTAATTTATTTTCTTTTTGTCTTGTTTATGGAGTGATGTAGAAGGTTCGATCTTAGCCCAGTAGTACTTCACAATTTCACATTACCAATCAAATCCCAATTTACTAAACGTGACTCAGCTGTGTCCTACAAAAGAAACTATATTGCCAAGAACTTTTGCTTGTCTCTTTTTTATAATTTATTTCCTATGTAGCAGAGATTCTGAGGTCTGCCTTTAGCTCTAGGGTTTGAGTAACTGTACCAAAGACTATCTTTTTCTTTTCCTTTTTAATAGGCTGATCGAATATATTGTACCCAATAGGCCATTACTCTCTAACAAGTGATCTATCTTTCCTCCTATTTTTTCTCCTTTTTTATTTTGGTGCTACTTAAGCAATTCCATTAACATACTAAGACGGTTTGAAAAAAGAAGAAAAAAAGAAGAAGACCACCTTTTTCTAATTGCAATCAACCATACATTTCTTAAGACCTGGATAGTGATCATCATCAATCTTTATGACATACATAAGGTGCATTTTATATTTCTAATCAAGATAGTTGGTATATATATCTTCTTCTTTTTCCTGAAAAGATTAGCTTGAAAACTCCAACATGATTATACTTTTAAAATTTACACTACTCTCTCTCTCTCTCCCACCTTGCTTGGAGGGACAAAAGTGTTTCAAACAAAAATCTCTTGATAAAGTGCTTGCGTTGCTTTGACAATTTGTTTACTCACAATACACAAGCTTTCCTTTCATCTTTCCAATAATTAATTTCATTATTTGGTAATGCCTTTTAACATGAATATATTATGTGCTTTACTTTTTAAGTCAAATATTTGGCAAAGCCCTCAAAAGGAGGTCTAAAGCAACAGGATTTAAAGTAGTTTTAAGAAGAAGACAAAACATCGAAACAGGAGAATATATGCTTTCTCAAGCTTACGAGCATGAAATCCAAAACCAAGGGGCCATGCTCTTCTTTGCTTTCCATTCCCACTAGTACTGAACCACAAATATATATTACCTTATTCTTTGCAACTCCATCATCTTCCTAGCTATAATCTGTTGGGCTTGCATAGATTGCTAGCTCTTTGACTATATAGTTTCATGCATCTACCCCTCTGATCTTGAGGCTTTTGCATCCACTACCACTATCCCTAGTCATGTCCAACAAGGTCTTTAAGTTTTATGGATATGGTGGAGATTAACATGCTCTTTGGATTGATGCATATCGATTGCCTTATTAGAACAGACCAGATGAATCAATTGTATAGACTATAGACAACGTTCTCCCAAAAGAACAAAAGACATATATGTCATATTATGTATGGGAGATTTTATCTGTTATCTATTATCTTTTTATCTTCTTCTTTTTTTTTCTTTTCTTTTTTGGGTTTAAAGAGGGCTTTTATCTTTCTTTTTGCTCTTAGCTCTACTTTTTTTGAGACGATGGGAAGGCAAGTCAATCCCATGACATGACTAGGACTAGGATAGGTGCCAATCGGGCTACAAGCTTACTAACAGGGCTTTATCTTTTATTATTGAGGGAAACATGCCCACCTCTCTACGGAACTATAAGCGATTTAATTTTGCTAATGATGACTAATGCACTAGTAGCTAGTGAAATTCTATTTTGCTTTATTTTGTGTTTAGTTAAAAATTAAGCTGACTTTTATCATTAATTAGTATTTAAAAGAGTAGTGCTAAAATTAAATGGCTTTGCTTAATGGACGACTTGGGACTCTCGTTTGTTTCAATGTAAAATATTTTTTGAAAAAAAATTTCCTCATTTTCAGAAGTTTGGAGTGGCTGAAAAGCTTGATTAAACTAAAATCATTTTCTGTAAAACAAGAAAAACACCCTAATGAGGCCATACATATTTTACGCTCATTTTAGCCTCAAGAGAAAAGAAACCTCCAAAATAATGGAACTAAGTCCTAACTCTCCAAAAATGACCAATACTCTCTAAATGCTAAAAAAAAAAAAAACTCCTAAAATCTTCAAAATAACCAAAATACTCTCAAAATAATTGAAACACTCTCAAACCTACAAATTACAAAAAATAACCTTGATAAATCTTAAATGACTAAAATACCTTCACAACTTGCAATATGATTGAAATATCCAGTCAATCTAAAAGCACCAAATGACAAAAATACTCCCTCAAATAATCAAAATGACGGAAAAAGTTCCTAAAGCTTCCAAAATGACCACAATATTCCTCAAAAGTTTAGAATCATCCCTAAAATTTTAAAAGTCTCACGAAATTAACTTTCAAGCATCCCTCTGGAGTTTTAAAGTGTTTGTAATTACCACAGCACACCCTTAGTGCAATGGTTACTCCACAAGTATAAGTGCTTGTAGGATGTGGGGTGTGGGGACAACAGTCGGGATTTAAGTCTCCGAAAGAGAGTTTTCACACACATACATACTTAGATTAGGTTAAAATAGAATTTCTATCTTGTATTAAAAAAAAAAAAGTGTTTGTAATTACACATATGAATGTGTAATTAGGTAAATGAGTAATTAGGTCCCACCTAGGATAAATAGGATGTGTGAGTAATGCTGTAATGGTTATTAACTATTTATTTAAATGTGTAATAAAAAAGTAACTATATACCCGACCATTTTATAATTCAATAAAAACTCTGCCTAATAAGAACAAACAAACAAACAAACAAACAAACAAAAAAAAAAAAAAAAAAAAAAAAAAAAAAAAAAAAAAACCTACCTAACATCCCTTGTTGTGCCGGCATTGAGATATTGAGATTGAAGCCATCAGTGTCACTTGTGACATTGCACCAGCACGGGTGCCAATTCATTTTTCCCATCCTTTTTGTAAGTTTAGTTGATAATAATAATTATTATTATTATTTCTAATTTATTCTTATTTTGATTGTACTTATTAATGTAATTTTTTTTAGTCATACTTTTTTAAGGTTAGTTTTAGTTGTTCTGTATTCATTTTTGAAGTGGTGATTTTTTTTTTTTTTTGAGAAGATTTAAAGTGGTAAATTAATGTTTTTATTTTTATTTTTTATACAAGATAAAATTTCTACTCCATCCTAATCTAAGTGTATATATATGTGAAACTTCTTCCTGAAAACTTGAATCTCGGTCATTTCTCCCCATACCCTACAAGGGAAAAGATTTAAAGTGGTAAATTAATGTTTTTTTTTTATACAAGATAAAATTTCTACTATATCCCAATTTAAATATATATGTGTATGAAACTCCTTCCTGGAAACTTGAATCTGGACATTTTCTCCCCATACCCCACAAGCATTTATACTTGTAGAGTGACCACCAGGTAAATTTCTACTCTATCATAATCTAAGTGTATATGTGTGTAAAACTCTTTCCTAAAGACTTGAACCTCGGTCATTTCTTCCTATACCTCACATGGGAGAAGATTTATAGTAATAAATTAATGTTTTTTTTTTATATATACAAGATAAAATTTCTACTATATCCTAATTTAAGTATATATGTGTGTGAAACTCTTTCTTGAAAACTTGAACCTCAACCTTTTCTTCCTATACTCACAAATATTTATACTTATAGGATGATCATCTGGTAAATTAATATTACTATTTGAGGTACATCTAATTACCAAATAATAGACTTTGTTTAAAAAAAAAATTCAATTTACCATGCTTCGAAACAAACGATAAGTATAAATTATGTAGAAATGTGAAACAGACATCCGAAATTAGAGATTTATGAAAACGCAATGTCTAATCAATTCAGAAGAATATTCCAAAAATATCTAATAGGACGAAAACCTCGACAGCAAGTCAAATCATTCAGGTGACCAGGCCATTGAGATTAGGGACATTGTGTCCGAGTCAACCACTGAGTCACTGTGTTGAAGTTGGACCATAAAGATTGTTGTTGAAGTGGGGCTGGTGAGAAGAATCATTTCAGAACCATTATAATTGGAATGTCCATTAAACCAGTGTAAATTGAGTTTCAGTTGCTCTTCTGCATGGTCAAGTTCTTTAATGGTGTCAAGTTGCTTCCTTGTTCTGTGGTCTAGTTCTTTCTTTGCTGTGCTTGAAGTACAATTCAATTAAGTTCACTCCTTCTATATATTACCCTATGTACATATATATATGTAAGAAAAAAAAATGGTGAATTCTTATAATATTATCTCGCATTCTTAAGTTATGTGTGGTTTACATATTTTCATTGTTTATGACAATTTGGAAATGGATTATTGAATAATTGATTAAACGTATAAAATTTTAAAAATTGCAACAAAAATTTTCTCAATTTTTAAAAAAGTATTATCTGTTTGAAATCTAATCAAAGTCGCTTTCTGGCTTTACAATTTTATTTCGATGTGGTTGCCAATCTTTAATAGTGTAATGAAACTGATTAAATCAATCTTGTTATCAACTTGGTCAAAATAATTTAAACCATATATGCACTATTATTCTTTTGTTATTATTTTGTATTTCACCAATTGAAATGAAGAGTAAGGACCAATAAAATCTTCGAATGTTCGAGTTGAGATGAATTAATATTCAAATGTTTCATATTGTATGTATATCTATCTAGATAATATCTAAAAGTTAAAGTGTAATATTTATTGTTGCTATCTTTTGAACCACGTCAACACAGCATTTTGGTCAATTTTAGTTGATTTGATCCATTCGATCACATTTGGTCAACTTCGGCATATTCGGTCCATTTCAGTCTGCTTTGATTCATTCGGTCCATTTTAGACTAATTAGGCCATAAATTAATTCTTCTTGTAGGTTTCCTTTTTATTCATTTTTTCCTCTTAATTTTTGGGTAGAAAAGTATGAAATTTTATTCTATTTGGACTAAAAAATACAAACAAAATTGATATTAAAAATTAGATATATGGGCCCTAAAACAATAATAAAAATTATAAATATTAAAAAAAATTACCTTAAAATTCAAGTTTCAATAATATAGATAATATAGTTATATTTAGAAAGAAAGAAAAATGATATAATTCTAAACTTATATAATAATTTAAACTTAATGTAACATGTTTTATTTGTTCCATGGAATGAGGTGTACATTTTTTTAATTATGTAATTTAAATATTTTTATTTAATTACGTTTCATATATATATTGTAAGGACTCAATTTGGAAAGGCCCTCGAAAGTCAAAAGGAAAATGATCCAATAAGCCCAAACAATACATTTTTAGAGAGTGGGTTCAAGAACTAAGCCCTAACAAACGGACAACGCCCAAAACAAGATTCACACCCATTGAAGGTCGGCGCGCCAAAGTTACTCCTCAAAGTCTCTCCTCATCACCGATCCAAGGAGCTTGATAGAGGTCCCTTCCTTTCCTCTTTTTTCCCCTTCCCCTCAATGGCATATTTGATTTGATTGGCAGGCTATCCAGGTTATTTTCAGGCTGGACGAGGAGGCCGACAGCCAGAGTAATGCTCTGGGGCAGGAGCGCGACAAGTTCCTAAAGGCTGCGAGTACCCTCAAGAGATCTGAGGTAGATCTCAAGAAGGCGATTGAAAATCTGGAAGAGATGACAAGGGCTAGAGATAACGCGGCTTCTGACCTAATCGCTGCTACGAAACAGGTTGAGGACCAGATGAAACGTTTGCAAGATGTCAAGGGCTAACTGCGGGCTGCCCAAGAGGACATAACCGACTTGAAGCAAAAGTTGGCCGAGGCGGTTGGGGCGAAAGGTATTGCCGAGTACGCCAGGGACGAGGCTGTGAGGGCCAAAAAGAAGTTTTGTTTGCGAGAATAGACGTCGAGCATTCCGTAGAACAAGCGGAGGAAGAGGCCTTTGCTGAGGGGGTGGCTAAAACTGAAGCTACCCTTAAGGCTCAAATTCCTGAAGTGTGCAGGCGCTTCTGTTCTCAGACCTTGAATGAAACCCTCAACCAAGCAGGGGTTGATGCCTCGTCTGACCTTAGGAGAGCAGAGAGAGTGTATTACCCCCCTGCAATTCGCGAGGTTATCCTCGTTACTTCTGAGGCGGAGTTCGCTTTGCCAGCGGCAGGTGAAAGTCAGACTAAAACTGCCGAGGACACATCTTCAGCTGACAAACCTGTCGAGGAGGCTGAGCTCCATGGAGCGTTGGAGGGGGCAAGAACTGACGGTCAAGAAGTGCCCCAGGGTGTGGTGAAGCCTCCTGTTGACCCCCAAGCCACACTCGTTGTCCCTCGGATCCCTCCTGCCGTGGAAGGGTCCTCTGAAGTAGCCCCTCGAAGGCAGGGTCCTGAGGTGTGAGTCAAAGCCGTTCAACAGGCTCCTCAAAACATGCTGTCCACCGAGTTGGGGGAGTAAGCCATCTCGTTGGACTACCCCGTTTTGATGGCATGGACACTCCTATATGTTTTCGTTTTCATTTCATTTCGCTTTTTGCCTTGGCGACATTGTAACGGAATTACATGCTTTCTATTTGAAATACATATTCAGTAGTTCGCTTTTAGTTCTTTGATTGATACTTCCTTTTACTTGTTATACTTTAATGTTTCGCTTAATACCTTGGTTCTGTTCTAGACTTAGTCTCGTGAGGCAATTAGCTTTCCCTCAAGTTTAAATTGGAGGACCATACCACAACTCGGTTCTATCTGACGCTTTTGTTCTTCTGCAAGTAGCTAGCTTTCCTATAGGTTTGAGTTCTTGGACCATGCAAGGCCTTGGTTCAGTCTAGTACCCAGGTATATTTGAGTGGTTAGTTTTCCCATAGGCTTGAGTCCGAGGACCATGCAAGGCCTTAGTTCAACCTAACACTTCTGTTCTTCTGTAAGTAGCTAGTTTTCCCATAGGTTTGAGTCCTTGGACCGTGCAATACCTTGGTTTAGTCTAGTCCCCAAGTATATTTGAGTGGTTAGTTTTCCCATAGGCTTGAGTCCAAAGACCATGCAAGGTCTTGGTTCAGTCTAACACTTCTGTTCTTCTGTAAGTAGCTAGTTTCCCCATAGACTTGAGTCCTTGGACCATGCAATACCTTGGTTCAGTCTAGTACCCAGGTATATTTGAGTGGTTAGTTTTCCCATAAGTTTAAGTCCGAGGACCATGCAAGGTCTTGGTTCAATCTAACACTTATGTTCTTTTGTAAGTAGCTAGTTTCTTCATAGGCTTGAGTCCTTGGACCATACAATACCTTGGTTCAGTCTAGTACCCAGGTATGTTTGAGTGGTTAGTTTTTCCATAAGCTTGAGTCCGAGGACCATGCAAGGCCTTGGTTTAGTCTAACACTTCTGTTCTTCTGTAAGTAGCTAGTTTCCCCATAGGTTTGAGTCCTTAGACCATGCAATACCTTGGTTCAGTCTAGTACCCAAGTATATTTGAGTGGTTAGTTTTCCCATAGGCTTGAGTTCGAGGACCATGCAAGGCCTTGGTTCAGTCTAACACTTCTGTTCTTCTGTAAGTAGCTAGTTTCTCCATAGATTTAAGTCCTTAGACCATGCAATACCTTAGTTCAGTCTAGTACCCAGGTATATTTGAGTGGTTAGTTTTCTCATAGGCTTGAGTCCGAGGACCATGCAAGGCCTTGGTTCAGTCTAACACTTCTGTATGGGATGAAGGAGTTTGTCCTCGGTGCTTGGAATCTTACTTTTGGCATGATGACGGCCTCGGCCCTGCTTCATCGAAAGTGGGCCATCCTCGGGCCAGATCCTTGACCTCGCGGTGCCCTGGGCAGGGGTGGTTCGGACTTCTAACCTCACACGTGGCAGTAACCCCGCCTTCGGTTCAAGTTTCCACCCTCCTCAATTACGAGGCGTCCCCTGACTGCTCGTGTTCTGCGCCTGACGTTTCGATGCGCGAGATGCACTCTCATTAATATCCTTGTGGAATGATACAGATCCAACGGTCTACGGCCTCCTTGGAATTTGGTCAGGATTAATGTCACTGATAACCCTTTTTTCGAATTTGGTGTGGATCAATTCCCACCAACCTCCATATTCTATATAAGGCTCTCTGGGGGGAAACGTCCTTCCATACTCCATGAACCCTCTAACAAAACGGGAAACACGTCCCTTCAGCTCTCCGAGCCCCTTCAATAACCCTATCAGGATTGTGATAAGAGTTTGGAGAAATGGGGCGGCCTTGGATGGGAGTGAAGGCACACAAGCCAAAGGTCCTCCTTCTTCGACCGAGAGCCGTTGCGGCTGTAGCCCGCGTCAGACTTCCGGCGCGGCAGAGTTTGGGCATCATCCTGATGGTGTCGTGTATGGCAGTCAGGAAGGAAGTCTCTGAAGTACATAACGCTCTTCTTCGGGGTGCACCCATGCCTGCCCTTCAGACTACCAGTGACTCGCGCCTGGCCTATCCGTCGGTGGAGGCTCGCAAGATTACGCTATGTCCGGTGCCTGGGTATTGCCGTCTCCAACGACCAACCACCGTGGGGCTGAGAGAGAATCAAGGGAACATCATGGGAAGGGGTCGTTAGGCGCCCCTGCATCTGCTCCTCTCTTCTCGCCGGCACCATCCGCACCAGCCCGGGGATTGTTGGTAGCCTTAAAACAAGCTTGCCTCAGCCCCCTTCCCTAAAGTTAGTTTTAAAACAGGCTCGTTTGGGCCTCTGTTTGTAGAATTAGCTTTAAAACAAGCCTGTCTGAGCCTCTGTTTGTATCTTGTATTTACTTTTCGATAAATAAAACGTTGCGATGTTTGTTTCCTTCTCCTATTCTCTGAAACGTTTACTTTCCTGCAACGATCATATCTTTTGCAAAAGCGTTATTGTTGGTTGTTACTTCGTTCTCTTCTTTTTTTTTCTTTGAAGTTGGGGTCAGTGTCGCCGGTGGTGACGAAAATCTACCCAACCTTACGCAAGCCCCCAACAGGGGAATCGTTAGCCGTTGCGCCTGCTAACGCCCTAGTTCTCCCCATAGACGGCGCTAATTGTAAGGACTCAATTTGGAAAGGCCCTCGAAAGCCAAAAGGAAAATAATCCAATAAGCCCAAACAATACATTTTTAGAGAGTGGTTCAAGAACTAGGCCCTAACAAACGGACAACGCCCAAAACAGGATTCACACCCGTTGAAGGCCGGCGCGCCAAAGTTACTCCTCAAGGTCTCTCCTCAGCACTGATCCGAGGAGCTTGACAGAGGTCCCTTCATTTCCTCTTTTTTCCCCTCCCCTTCTTTGGAGGTCCCCTACATTATATATCCTCCCTACCCCTGATCTTGGCCCTCCATTTGTCGACTGTACAGGTCACTACTTGAGTGTCTGTCCCATCAGCAGCCTTTCTTTAACATTCTGGGGGCTGCAGCAACTAAGGCAGCACTGTTCAGGGGTCTTTTCCTCATTAATGCGGCCAGAACGTTAGTGGTGGTTATTTAATGCAGAGGTGACAGTTCCTCCCTGAATTGCTCCTTCATCATGCTTCTGCGGTTGTCACGCTGTACCGGTTCTTTCTCTTGAGATGCTCTGGAAGACTCCCCTTGATGGTGTGTTGCTTCCACCTTTTATAGCCTCGGCTGCCTGAGGACAAAATCGTCCTCGGCAATACTTCTTTGGCAACTGGGCTTCTTACTTTCATCCTCGGATCTTCAATACCTCCTCGGCGTGAGCCTTCGAGAATACCTCCTCGGCGTGGGCCTTAGGGCCTAGTACAAAGTGGGCCGGGACTGTCTGACTAATTGGCCCCACATATATATATATATATATATATATATCACTATGTCATGGTGCTGAATGTAAAATACATTATATGTTCCATTCCATAAAACTTATAAAAATATAAAATAATTTTAAATAACACATATACTATTAAATTAAACTTACAAATTTTACATTATATTCTTATAAAATAATTATATTATTCATACATCGCACGAGTTTGCGACTAATAATATCCTGTTATCTACTCAAGCAACAGGGATTGCCCAGTCCATTGCAACCAGTCATGGGTTGTGCGCACGTTAAGCATGAGGCCTGAATTAATGGTAAGTACATGATATCTAGTTCTCTCTCCTTAGCTCATCCAAAAAATTTAAATGGACTGTCAAAGCTAAACTGGAGACTGGTTACAGTCGAAAACTCTACGTGGGCTTGTGTGATCAAATCTAACTATTTGAGTAACCAGAATAAGAATATCAAGTGTGCTAGTGTAAACCAATTTTCAAAGACTTGGATAACCAATAAAACTGGGGGTGCAATTTTCTATTTAAGGGTTAAGATGGATTGTCAATTGTGTGAATTCAGTGGACTTCTGGGGAGATAAATAGTCAATACTTGGGGCTCTCAAATTCTTTATGCATAATGCATAGTCCTTTGAATAGAAATGAAAACAAGCTTATGGTTAGACTAATTAGCCAAGTTCTCACTTCAGAAAGGAGTTGAAATTTTCGACTGTCTTTCAATGTTCCATGACTTCTCATGTCTATGAAACTCTAAAAGCTATCCATCTAATAATTCTATTCTCTTTGAATGAGGATATAATAGCTTGGGCCTAGATATCTCAAGGAGAGTTCCCTCTAAAAAAAACTTATATTTCTGCTAAAGGATTAAACCTTTGAACATGGAAACTAACCTATTCAAGTAGATTTGGAAGGCTCATGCCTTCCCTAATTAGTGCAAATTTTTCTGTGACCGCGTCGTAATGGAAGCAATTCTATGAAGTTATAGGTTCAAGTGGTTTCATCACTCCCTCTCTAAGTTGTTCTATTTGCGGAAGCTCCATAGAATCCATCTCCCAAATTGTTCGCAACGTAACTGTAGTTTTGTCAAAATTTTCACGTCTTAATTGAGCATTCCCAAAGCATTGATTTCTTCTCAATTGTCCGGCAAGATCGGTTAGTCAAATTTTGGTGTTTTTATTAGATATCTGGAAATTGTGGCTTCATAGCAATCAATTCCTATTCTAAACACAAGTAACATTGAATAATATTCATGATACTCGTTTCAAAAGAGCAATGGAGTACAGCACCGTAACACTCCCAAAGCCAATGAGGGGCAATACCACATATATCCAGATGAAGTGGTATAAATCAAGTGAAGATTGAAATAAGTTAAACACAAATAGTTCATCGCTAAGGTTTACTCTTGCTAGACACGGTTGTAGACGGGTATTAAATGTTAAACCAAGAGCTACCAGCAGAGATGCTTTTTTTTTTTTTTTTGTTATCTTTATATGTTTCTAAAGTAATGTTTAATCAGATTATAAGGATTCCCTTCTCAAAAAAATAAAATAATAAAATAATAAAATAAAATAAAAGAAGAAGAAGATTATAAGGATTCTTTTACACGTGCGTAACTTTTTTTTATTATACATTGGTACAATATAAAAATTAATTAAGAGATATTGATAACAATGGCGGCCTTGTAAATGACAAATGTTTACCCTTGACGGCCTTGTATAAGTTTATAGCCTCAACTCAACTCTTATTAAACCCAGTGATAAGACTAGAGTTTTTTTTTTTTAGGTGAAAGAATGGGCACTAACGTTCTGCTTACTACAGTGAAGATCAGGAGGACTCAAACCCAAAATTAAAGTCTTGTTGACTTAAGGCCTAGCCACTAAAACATTTGCCGCATTGATAATAACTGAAATTTCAAGTTATTTAAAATGAATCAAAAACAAGAATAAAAAGTCATTTCCTTTTGTCAAATCATCAATCACTATAGTGAACAGGATTACGAATTTACGATTTCAAGTTAGGGGCCAAAACATGAAAATTCAAACTAACATCCACAAAAGAAAATATACAAAATAATTGCTTTTTTTTGCACACTATTATACAATTATATGCCAAAATGGAATACAATATTCTTTTGAATCCCAAAGATCATTTTTTTCAGTGCCTTTTAAGCTATGTTTATTTCTCCTCGCTATGAAAGGCTAATTCTTTTATCAATGATTTTGAGTAAAACTACACATATTGCACCACACATCTTTATCAATCTAGAAATCAATATATAATGGGAACTCCAATGAGTATTTCCATGTCTTTGTAAAGGCCAATATGGTTAAATCCCCCTATCAGTCTTGAGATCATCAATGTTAATAATATGTGCAATTTCAGCAGCTTTGAAAATTTTCAATTGATCATTACGCTTGCATAAAGCATCAATAATATGACAATAAAAGTAGGTCTAGTAAAAAAAATTGATAATGGGGATAATAATATATGCTATTTTTCAAAATTTAAGTTTTTAATCCATTCCATTTATCTTGCATATTGCTTGGACCGTTGTATCCTTATACTTTTGAACATATAAACTATGAGACATAATGTTAGCAACAAGAAAAATCCCAAAAAAGCATCCTCACACCAAGCCATTATCCACAAATCTTAAAGCCATAGTCGCCATTTGATCAAGTCATCACAAGATTCATCAAAAACTGTGCAAAACTTTGCATCACCAATATCTTAACGATGAATCTTGTGATAAGTCAATGAAAGAGGAAATGGCTATAATTTTAAGATTTATTAATAAAATTGGTTGCGTGAAAACGTTTCTTTTTTTTCTTTTTTTCTTTTTTTTTGGGCTTATTCATTTCATTGGCACAGGGGCATCAACCCTAAAAAATGGTGTGTGTGTGTATATTCTTTAGTATATCTAAACTCTATCATCATAGTTTAGATATTCAAAATATTTGAGAATAAAGGATATGATGGTGCAACTAATATGCAAGGTAAAAGAATTAGATTACAAGCTTTTATTTCAAATGATTTTTCATATGCTTACTACATACATTATTTTGCACATCATTAGTAATTGAAATTAGTAGCAACGTCAAAATAAGTTATCTTCATTCATTATTTTGTTTTACTAAATTTATTTCAATTTATCAATATTGTTGCTTCATGTAAGCATAACTAGCAATTGAAAGTTTTCAAAACAATAGAAGTTGTACATATAATTTACTATGATGAGCTCAAGACTAGAAATAAGACTTAATTAAGTTGGCCCTTTACAACAAGCTAGAGATACTCATGAGTTCACATTTTAGATCGGTTTTTACTTTTTAGCCTAATAAAGATGTTTAGTGCAATATGTGTGATTTTATGCAAAATCATTGATGAAGAAACAACTCCTTGATAACTGCAGAGAGAAGTATACTCAACTTATGAGTCATTGACTTTGTTTGAATTTGTTTGGTCTTGCATTTCATGAAAGACAATATAGAGATCATTGATTTACTTTATCAATTTGTACAATTTTCAGTCCCAAGAAATTTTTAATGTCATGCATCTTGTTTCATCTACTAAAACACTTGAACAAAAATTCTTAGATGATGGACAAGATGACTTACAATCATTTTGTGGGGCACGTAACATAAATATTTCAAATATGAATGCTCATTATGCGAGAGACGAACTCAAGATCATCATTAACAATATGACTTTACAATTGAGCATCATTATCGAGTAAAAATTTTTTTTAAGCTACAATAGTTTAGATTCAAATTTAAAGGAATTAAATCATCAACTTAGGGAGCATGCAATAGAGTTATTTATTTAGCCCAACTCTAGATTTTTGAGAGGCACAAAAATTTTTTAGAATCAAATTCAATTAGGACTATATGCATAGTTCGAAACGGGCAGATTAAAAGAAAGTTTTTCAACCAATCCACGGCAGGTTGGAAAAGTTTCAAATCGTTGTGGACTCACCAACCTCCAAAACCAACAAGTTAGTTGAAAATTTACCTTTCTTGACTTGATGGATTGATGGGTTAGGTGAGTTAGTTTTTAGTTATATGTACGTAGTATACTAAACTTTAAATATTTACCATTTATGGATAAATTTTAGAAGTTGTATTTCCTCTCAATCCTATAAACTATTGAAGGAAACATAGGTGACCTATTTTCACATAAATCAAAGTACACATGTCTTAAGCTATAATATTATATCCATGTTACTATGTATGTTTATGAATATGTTGGAAAAGAGTAAATAATTCATTATTCATATTAACAGGAGCAAATTATGGAGTTAAAAAAGAAAAGAAAAAAAATTAGATTTGATACAAAATAAAGACTAAAGAGAGATGAATATATAAAAGTGGGTTGCCCACACAAGGTTAGCTCGATTGGTAGGCCTTGGGTGTGCTCCCTCAAAGTCCCGAAATTGAGTCTTGAGATACCTTAGGAACAGTTTTTGCAGGTGGCATTGTGCATTCGAGGTTTACTCGACAAGGGTGAGTCCAAAGGGTTTGCCTTGAAGAGGTTCCCGTCATCAAAACATATATATATATATATATTAACATAAAGAGATAAAGAGATGCAATCTAAGAGAGAGGAGTCAAAGAAAATGAAGTCAGGTCTAAGAAAAGGAGAGATGCTGAGAGTCTAAGACATACCAGAATGACGTTGAAGCATGCTGTCATGGAGTGGAGCGGATTGGGCGGTGAGGCAATGTCAACATGGAATGAACCTTAGACCGTTGGTGATCACTAGTGCCTGACATTGGAAAATCAGGGCGGCTCATGGTTGAGTTGAGAGCTTGGACCGTTGGAACTCCAATGGTAGACAACTGCATGAAAAGGTGAAGCCGAGGAGATCATCAAGTAATAGGCTAGTGGATCACATCCTCTAACACTCTTCTATTCAACTAGTATAGGTTTTTTTTTTTTAATAAATCAATAGATATTTGATATAGGACATAGTTTTCTTCCAAACTGATTTGAGAAAAACCATCAATGAGTATTATTTAAACAAGTCGTATTACCCAATAAATATGTAATGTGTAATTACAAAGCCATCCTGGCAAGCTAAGCTCCCCCAGTTTGATTATTATTCTTGATTTTACTTATTATTATAAAAACAACTTACTATCAAGTGAATGGTTTTATCCAAGTGAATTGAAGGTAAACTTTTTCCTTTGATATAAGGGGATTTTGTTTGTTTGTTTGCTTCTTCTTCTTTTTTTTCTTTTTTTCTTTTTTTTGTTTGGGCTAATTTTATTTTATTAAGGTGCCAAGAATTACGTGGAGAGCAGACAAGAAGGGTTTTGTCGGGTTTGATTCTAAAATGTCTCTCTCTCACACACACACAAACAATTGACGGGGTGTCGTAAATTATTCAACAATGGCACAAAAATAAACCTAAGAATGTAAGATGTTAATAATGGTAATGTAGAAATTTTGGACTATATATAACGCAGCAATAGGATCATATAAAAAATAACTCGAATAATATTAAGTTTATTTAGTACTCACAAAGTTCGTAGAATTGCTGAGCAACATGCCTGTAGTGCAGTAGTGGTGTAACTCCCGTTCAAGTTATAAAGTTAACAACACATTGGGCTTTGGAGGAGAATATTGAAGCTCTATTCCATTTCCGTCTCTATCTCTACCTTGGCTTCACTATCTAAGCCAGCATTTATGGCTTCCACAAACTCCTTATTGCAGCCTTATCACATCTCATTGCAATGCCTCTCGAATCTAGTTAGTTTCAATCTTGCTACAGTTGGTATGAATAGAAAAAATCTTATAGCTTGAGTTCCTATCAAATTCCCCTGTTTTTGGTTTGATGTCATCATCACCAATCTCAACAACATGAAAAAGCTTCTTTTCAGTAACAGCCTAATATCTGCTGGATGACCTCTGAAAGATTTCATAAAGGAAGCTAGAATAGTTAGTAAGGAATACAAACAACCCAACTACCAACAAGACAACGAAATGGTAGGTTCCAATTAACTAAACTGATAAAGTTAGTAAGGAATAGAAACAACCCAACTACCAACAAGACAACGAAATTGTAAGTTCCAATTAACTAAACTAATAAAGTCTTGTCATCAAATAAAGAATTTTGGGATATCACTCCTACACCAAAAAGAGAAATCATTATGTGGCATATGGGAACAAGGAAGGGTGAACACAAACATTCACAAACACATGGATCCAACTCAATCAAAGCAACATGTATACAAGATTAAAAAACAAAAACATACAAACCAATCTAAACTAAACCATCAACCTTCCTTTTGATTTACAACAACAATAAAGTCTTAATCTCAAAACTTATGGGATCGAGTATAAATCCTCAACAAACCAATCGAGATCAACCACATGAATTCTTTTGTATCATTCTACCCTATCTAAAATCATACTCTCTACTAAGGGAAAAACTTCCAAATAGCTTTTGATGTGATACTCTTTAATACAAACAAAATTAGGTACAATTTCTTAGGAGGTTTTACCTGTTTGCCACCTCCATAATCAACATGTCATTTTTTACTAACATGCAGCTAACTTAAATCCACAATTCATAATCACCACACAAAAAAGAAGTATGCATATATATATATATATATATTAATAAACTTTTAACTATTTCAGTGTAATATCAAACTACAGCCACCAATCCTTTCCTTTCTCAGCCGGGCACAACATATTGGGGTTTCAACTGCAAGCACAAGGTTGTACAAATCCCACAAGATCCATCAACAAGGAAAATTAATTATTCAAAAGAAGTTTAAAATGTCCAAAATTACATTAACAATATGCCATTTACCAGAAAATTGAGAACAACTAGTCTTACCAATCCCTAACAAAATCAACGCTACTTCAGCAGACATTGAAATCAAGATGCTTGTGGAGAAGTTGAATATCAAGATCAAAAGCACTTTTTAACAATAAAAGTGTCTCCCCAACCAAGATTTATTGTTAAACTCCTACAAGCATTGAGTGACAGAAGCAATCATGACAAAGCCTGCATACTCTTTCTTATTATTCTCTGTGGATACTGGATCTAAAGGATTCCCATATGTACATCTTCTCACAAGCCACAACAACATCATCCTTCAGCAAGCATGGTGTTAACTCTATTTTGCAAGCAACAAACATGCTCACAATTGCAAGTGTATGTGAAATAGCACCATTGCATTGAAATGCACATGCAAATATACATCATGAAGCCTTATAGTGAATAAATATTATACATGCTATAAATCATCGACATGTAATTAACGTGAGGTGCAGTAAACTAAGAGGGAAAGAGAGATATCTTGTACCCAATTGCAACGATCACAGCAAATAGCACCAGATGCAACAATGCTAAGATAGTAAGGCCATTCTAGATATATATGGAGAAGAATGCTAAAGAAATCGCTCATTTTAAAGACCGATAATTGATTCCCCGGAGCAAAAGACTATGATGAAGATGACTTCAGAAGTAGTAGCTTAATAAAAGATACTATCTAATCAATTCAAAGGCTGAGGGACTCGATTGTGATGATGGAACCAAAGAAGATTTTGAACAAGTCAAAAAGGATAACATAGGTGTAATTATAAGTAACATTATCATCATAAACAAGCAGAAATAGCCAAACATTGTGAATTTGTGACATATATACACAAGTAACACTACGTACGTGATCTAGAAAGATACAACATAGGCAGTAACATTCATTAATGTTTTATATCAAACATAGCGTATATACATGGTTACCACTATTACCAAGATGCTCATCAAAAAACAAACAAAAAAAAAAAAAAAAAACACCACTATTACCAAGATTCACAGGAATTTTATAATCACAGGAAATAAAAAGTATTATTATATATATATGATAACGTGGTACGTACCTGGAGGCTAATGGAATCCATGAATGTAAAAGGTCGGTGATTCATGTGAAACCCTAAGGCCGTACTAGGGTTTGATGAGAACATCTTCAATTTGCGTTGACTCTCTTTTCTTGGTCAGCACACTTGTTTTGGTGGATCCAGATTTAACATGACGTAAACTGTGGAACAATGTGATTACAAACTAAATTAGATTGTTGATGTTTAATTGTGTATTAATTAATTAAATACTATTTTATGAATAAAAAATTAAGGAAAAAAAAATACAAGCGTTGTATTTTTTTTTTTATAATTAAAAATATTACTAGCTGAATCGAGAAAATAAAATGAGGATCAATTCAGATTCCAATCGGTTAAACAGACTAATTGGGGTTTTTTTTTGGTTTTTTTTTTGGGGGGGCTTCAGTTCGATACAATATCTAAAGGTTTTAATCCAAAGGATTGGTGGGCCAAACCCAGAAGTGGGCTTTGCCTGGGCCTAATCGTAGCACACTAGATTAATTTGATATATTACCAAGAAAATGGGTTATTCATTAATTTAATGTCTAAAGAATTTTTCTAAACCCGGAAGGACCATTAATGCATTCATTGGGCCATTGCATTTCAACCATTAATATCAAAGTTGTTTAAGTGGGCTTAAAAATTGGGCTTATGTCCATTTGCTTCCTTCTTTTTCACATGCCCGGTCCTTTCTTTGCTAAAAATACTTGCTTGAAAAAATAAAAAATAATTTAAGTCCCTCATCCTTCTTGCTACTCCTTTATGCGCTTGTGGAGTAAACAAATGGTGCTTAATCTGAATTCAGTTCATGAAATCAAAACCTAATTGATGAAAAATCGACATTATTGCAATTGCCATTGGAAAATTCAAATGAAACTAGCGATCCATAAAATGTTAAAGATGCATCTTATATATATATATATATATATTGTATATCATGTAGCAAGAAGGCCTGATTGGTCCATCGCAAGTGGTTTTAAGTTGTGTACATATTTAGTCCTTTTTTGGGGCTTGAAGCGCATATGTACAGTATCTTAGATGTTGTTCCTTAAGTTCTCATCTTAAAATTCTGTCATGTAACTACTTAACTAAAAAAATACACTTCTATCCCATGAGAAAAAATTCACAGCAAAATCTTAAGATGAGAACCTAAGGAACAATACCTAAGAACTGTACTTAAGTCTTGCCCTTATTTATTTATCTTGGGTCCAAATAAAAAATTAATACTGATTTGTGCTAATCGAGTCCAGGACAAGAAATAATTTTCAAACCAAGGCTGGCCCTAACCTAAGCCCTGAAATTGCAACATCTCACGGGCACAGTTTAGGGCCCAAGAGCATACTAACGTTTAAGAACCCAAGTATTCAAAATCCTAAACCTTAAACTAGAAGTATCCTGCACTGAATTTTGATAGATGGTGTGATTTTCTAGTATTTAAAAGATTTAGCAATATCATAAACTACTGCGGCACACATTACCTCATGTATATAGAAGTTTGTAAAGAGATATCAGATTTGTCATTTTCCCCAACATCCTTGTATTATACTAGAAATATAGCCTTGACTCTCCTACTAAAAGAAGCAGCAATACCTGTGACATTCCAAGTTACATTGAGAATGAACCCCCAAAAAAAAAAACAGATGATAAAATCATTTCCCCATGACAAAATAAATCAATCGCTACAAATGTCTAACAGCCTTTAATTAAATCTTAACTTTTTTTAGTAAGGAAAAAAGCACTAGGGTACCAAAGAAGTATAGCCGCTACCCCTTATAAATGCGGATTTGTTAGTTATTTAGCAATTACACAAAAATATATACATATAGCCTATGTTAGTAATACTAATAAATATGCAAGTATTGGTGCGTTTAACTAAGAAGCACTATGATCATTTAAAAAATGAACTGAAATGATATATAGTCAATTGAATATAACTTACAAATGTGTTGGAAACCCCTTTCTCTGTCAAAGGACACACACACGCAACACACAGAGCAAGATGTCTGTAGTGGCATGAAACTCCAATTTAAGTTCAAAAGCTCACATCTTCCTTTGTTTTTTTATTGAAGAAGAATACTCTAGCTCTATTCCATGTTCCAGCTCTCTCTCTATCCAGGCTTCACTATCTATCTCAGCATTTACCTCTTCTACAAACTTCTTGTTTGCTGCTGTGTCACGTCTCCTTTTAATTGCCTCTCTGATCCTGTTAGTGTCAATCTTCGTATGGTTATTATGAACAGAAACAATCTTATAGCTCGAGTTGCAATCAGACTCCACTCTTTGTGGCTCGATCTGACCATCACCATCCTCAACAACACTACTAGCACTGCCACCATCACTCATCTGACATGGTAAAGCTTCTTTCACACTAAGACAGTTGTCAACTTTTTCCTGATTCAGGCTACTATTAGACTTTACACCTCCAGCCTCCACCAGGGTTCCATGGCTAGAATGGCAATCAGAAGTTGATCCACTTGAAATGCATGTTTGATTGCTACTAACCACTGACTTTTGAGCTAAAGCTTCAGATTGAGTGTTCCTCCCACATGCAGTTCGTGGTGCTTTTTTTTGGTCTTGCTTTAACAACTTAAGCATCATCTGCTGGATGACCTCTGATGAAAGGATTCATAAAGTTAAAAAGACTATCTGAAGAATTTAACAATCCAACCGCCAATAAAACCAGAGAGGAGAAAGTTGAAAACAATGACACAGCAATTCAACCAACCAGTACACTAGAAGAAGAGACTACAATTAAACCACATCATCCATGCTTTAGAGGGAGGGAAAAACAAACAAACAAACAAAGAAATAAAACAGGACAGGAAACTCAAATACATTGTCAGGCATCAACCATAACTCTTACAAACGGTCTTCTGGTTTTCATTAAATATATCTCCTAGGTCCAGATTACATAGTAGAAAAACTAACATGCAGCTGATTTCAATCCACACAAGTCATAATTCATGATATTTAAGTACAAATTATTTTGAGATATATCATGACAAACCTTTTAACTGTTTCGGTGCTACTTCAAACTCCAGCCACCAAACCTTTCTCTTCTTTGTAAGCAGCTCCATATTTTGTAAAACAGTGGCAGCAAGGAAGATGGAACCAGCAGCAATATAATGAGGTTTATACTGCAAGCACAATGTCGTCCGAAGCCTACACATTACATTCACAGGAGACTTTAATTATCCAAAAGATCTATAAATACCCTGATTCACATCTATGCTATGCCGTACACCAAGAATATGATGAGAGAACTAATTCTTACGAATCATTCACAAAATTCCATGCTACTTTAGAAAGGTCAGACAGCTCCAATGTCTTTAGTGCTGCAACAAGAGGCTTGTATGGAAGTTGACTATCGAGATCAAATGCAATTGTTGACAAGAGAAGTCTCTCCCCAAGTAAGATTAATTCCTTCTGCTTATCAAAAACCTCCTACAAGCACAAAGTGGGAAATAAGAAATCATAATCATGGCAAATATAGAAAGTCAAAATGAAGAATGGGCATTTCTACTTACACTTTGTTTCTTTATTCTTTGCTGGGCTAAATTGTCCCATTCATACATCAACTCATAACCCGCAATAACGACATCCTTCAGGAATCGTGGTGTCTCCTCCATTTTGGAAGCAAGAAACATGCTTGCAGTTGCAATTGTCTGTAACATGGCACTACCAAGTTTAAGCGATAAATATAACTAATAGATAAGCAAATCTTTTCAAACTTCCACATTTGGCATGCCAAGACAAGCTAGATTCACTAAGAAGAAAATTATCATAGAATTTTGGAACCATATCAATTTTCAAGAATATTTAAAATTATTTACTCTTTAAGAGTATATGTATATGACATAATTTAAAATATAACAAAACAGCACAGATACGCATATCCTGTTTTAAGAACTAATCAGATTTTGCTGACGTGCCTCATAAACTATGAAACCCATCTCACCATGCAAAACTTTACCATAGGGATAAAACAAGCAAGAATAAACTACAGCACAAGCACACTAACTGTAGTAAGCAAAGGAAATAAAAAAAGATCCATAATCCTCCTTGTGTTTGTCTTCTAACTAATTTCTCCATCTATCCTTCCATGTTGTTTACTGATCCAATTGCAGATAACTGAGCGTCTATAAGTTAAGGGAGTTCGGGTGATTTGGGCAGGAATGAAACAGGGGGAGTTATCTACAAAGCATTTGAATTTCCCCTTTCAGTTGAAATAGTTGAAAATCTTCTTATTGGATTCTTTTTTCTTTTTCTTTTTTTCATTTATACACACACACACACACACACACACACCCACACACAAATATATATTCTAAGAATGTTCATCACAAGAACAAAAATTACAACTTCCTGGTCTGACGCATTTTAGTCATAAAGATAGTAAAGCAATATAAAATGGCTTATCAAAAAAGGAAAAGAAAAAGTAAAGCAATATAAAAATGTCTACCTGCCAATCATTCTTAGCATGAGATTGACGTATATAAAACCGATGGCACAACAGCATTCCACCTGCTATGGTCACCTGAGGCCTGAAAGGCAGACAGCATCAATCACTATCGTGGGTGAATATCATGCCATAAATTGATGGCACACAATCATCTAAGACGCTACTACATATGAAGGGAATAATCAACTACATTGTATCCAGTGTAATTAATACATTATGAGGACAAGAAGTTCACAGTAAATAGCACCGCAACACATATAACAAGGCAATTCAGAAGGGTATATAATTGGAGACACTTTAAGGGGCCTTTTGGAGAAGTCACAGTAACAAGTCATTCATTTCAAAAGCTTACTGCTCCTATCTTGGAGAACAAAGCATATTGAAGCAAAAAATGACTAGATCTAGTCAAAGAGGTGTTCAATCTTTTCCAAAACCCTTATCTTGGAGAACACTAATGGATTTTTGAACGAGTAAAAGGAACAAAAAGGTGTTATTCAGATAACCATTCATAAACAAGTAGACAGCTGTATCATGGGTCCAATCAACAACCAGATGCATGCTCCAAACATTACAAGTCTAAGAGTATGCAACATTGGCTGATATATAGCGAACCTTAAACCAGGTATGTGGAACAGCACAAATATAAATCAACATCTAATTCACATAGGCATTTTTAAACAAAGGCATAATTTGTATTAAAACTAGAGGGGGACGTAGATGACATGACCATCACTTATAAGAACAAAACACAATCACTAAGAACGGCATGTAATAAATTCAATTGGAAGCCTCGTGACTCAGCAAAAGAACATGTTTAAAAATAACAGAAACCTAAATTTTTTGGCAATACTAGGTCTAAGATGCCATTAATAATATAAATCAGAACATAAGCTTACACATTAATCTTCTTGCCAAGCTTCTGAAGAAATTGGCAATATGACTCCCGCAAGTGTGACTCATACTTGAAATCAATTCCATCCTTCCTGGAAGGGGATTGATCTTCAATTTCTTTTCTACTGAAATACCACTTTCGTGTATAGCTTGGAGCCTCTTCTGTCATATTGCAAATTCTTGAGATCCCCTGCTGATAAAAAACTTCTCAATGGAAGAAGATCCAAAGAATTCCAAAGTGACACCAAGAGCCTTGTAGCTCAATGGTGTTGCCTGGTGTTTCCAATGGAAATGTCCAAGGTCAACTCCCCCTCCTCTCCCACTTAAAAATGTATAATAATAAAAAAATGTGACAACTGACAACTGAACTACTGGTGCTTGTTAGAAACTTTCCCTCAGAAATTAATCACCTGCA
This sequence comes from Quercus suber, assembly GCF_002906115.3. Lineage (NCBI taxonomy): Eukaryota > Viridiplantae > Streptophyta > Magnoliopsida > Fagales > Fagaceae > Quercus > Quercus suber. The sequence goes on from NW_027070105.1 coordinate 107,858, forward strand.
GAGAAAAAAAAAAAAAAAACAAAGGTGAAAATGATATATCAATTAAATAAAGAAAAATCAACTAGGAAATAAGTTCCTGAGGAGCTCGAAAAAATGTGTAGTTGTACTAATAGAAAAGATCAAACATATTAACATACTCTGCCATCTACATGCACAACATCCAAAAGATAACCAACATATATTCCATAACTATTTACCCGACAAAGTTAAGTGACATCCCAAAAATTTTAACATTTACCATTGAATATTCAAAAGCCCGGATTGTTAATTTCAAATGCCAAATCACATGATTTTAAACAAGAAAAAATGTTCATACTAATCAATATGATCACGGCATACAAATTATGAATTCAATCTTGTAGGAATAATACAAATCCATAAATCAAATATAATAAAACCCCACCAAAAAACAAACAAACAAAAAAATAGATTGTTGAAGAAAAACACTATCAAGTAGCTATAAAACCCTAGAATTTATTGGCATTGGCCTATACCAGATTCAAACATTTGAAAATTCACACACAAAAAAAAAAAGAAGAAAGCAAAATCCAACATGAATTCTTTTCTAGTAACCAAATAAAGTAATCAATTTTGATTCATAAATGTCCACACACACATAGGGTTAATGGAATTCAAGAATTCTGACCCAGGAAAAATATGAAAAAAAAAAAAAATCAAAATCAAAATCACAACGAACGAACCAAACAGCTCCTCATATTAAATTAAGAAAAACAAAAACAAAACCTATAATACCGACGATTCCAAGGCATTTAAATTCAATAAGTGCGAAAAAGAGAAAATAATAATATTAATAAATATATATTTATATATATATATATATATATAGTCAAAAGCGCGTAATTCAGAAATTATACGAACACCGAAATATATAATTGGAATAGAAAATTGTATCAATTTTAATTCAGCTTCACTCGGATTCAGTGTTCAGAACCAATAAATCACAGGAAATAATTTTAATTAAAAAAAAAAAACTTGCAATTACCCAAATTTCCTTCTATTAATTATTGAAAATTTTCTGAGAAACCAAACGCAAAGAAAGATTGAGAGAAGAAAATAGTACCTGTGAGGCGCCGAGGCTGAGGGAACCGAAATACTAAATATCGGATTTGGAGCACAAAACCCTAATTTTTTTAAATCAAAAAAAATTTTAATTTTCTTTTTTGGGCTTTTGGGTGAAGTCCTTGGTTCCTAAGTTACCGTTTGTGAGAGAGAGAGAGAAAGAGAGTCAACTAATAAGTCAAGTAACTGTAGGTCTTCTAAGTTCTAAGTTCTAACCCTTTTTATCGAAGGAGGGTTGGTCGGTTAGTGACTTAAAGTGTAATTTTTTCTTGATTAAAGTATTACAACTTAAAGTTTAATTTAAGTAAACTAAGGATTTGTGATTATTTATGCAATTAAAATTTTTAAACTTTATATTTAAGCATTATCCTTTTTTTGTTAAAATATATATATTTTTTATATGAAAATCCCTTTATAAGTAGGTTCTTATATGCTATTCAAAAAAAAAAAAAAAGCTTAGGCACCTTATATTTTTTTTATAAACAAAAAATAAAGTGTATTATTTTTATGTTTAGTCAAGTATTGAGTAATGGTGATTTCAATTAATACAACTAGTAAAATTTCTTATCTTGAATTTCAAGTAATAAACTAGCCCAAGTAATAAATAAATAAAAACCTTATAGCCACAAAGAAAGAAGTTTTCTAAATATTTTATAATCTATGCGGACAACCTTTTTTTTTCTTTTTTCTGAATCTAAGTGAACAACTTAACACATATTTACTGGGATTAATATGCAGGTTAACATGACGACACATATAGATTTGATCTACACTTAAATAGCAGATGTACTCTTAACGCAATGGTTACTCTATAAATATAAATGCTTGTGAGGAGTGAGTGACAAGAGTCAGGATTTAAGTCTCCCGGAGGGAGACTCGAACACATATATATTTAAATTAGACTATAGTAGAATTTCTATCTTATATAAAAAATAAAAACAAAAAAAGCCATGCAGACCACTCTTCTTGGTTTTTTTTTTTTTTTTTTTTTTTACTTCATCGTGTAATGCAATGGAAAACAATTATATAAAAAATAAAAACAAAAAAAGCCATGCAGACCACTCTTCTTGGTTTTTTTTTTTTTTTTTTTTTTTACTTCATCGTGTAATGCAATGGAAAACAATTGAACTAATATTGTTCATGTCCGATTTCCAAAGGATATGAAATAGTTCCGTAAACCGATTGATAAAAGTTTGCCATATATTTTGAGGAAATAAATAAAAGATTTTAACTACATTGTTGCGTTGTGTAGCATTGTTAGGTAAATGAATCTATAGTCTCAAAAACCAACAAAAAAAAAAGGTAGATCTATATTCTCTGTTGAGAAATATCCAAAACAAAACTGAGAGTTGGAACTTTACTTACTAGTTCATTGTGTAGCATTGCTTCCTAACATTACTTCATGAACTTTGCTACATGTTGTCAAGTTCAAAACTGAGCAAGTTACTTCGATTCACTAAAATGGTTTGATTTCTTAAGGCGTGTTTCATTTCCATTCATCTAAAGGCTATCGCATCTAGCTTTTCTAGCCAGAAAAAAATAATAATAATAACAGGAGCTAATTATTCAGTAGCCATACATTATACACAAAAAGATCTAATTAGGAAGCAAATTTTTTCTCTCTACCCTCTTCTTTTTCATTAGTATTTCAGAGGCATATCTCAATACTATAATTGCTAGAGGAACAATTCTCGGAACAAGGGAAAAAAAGAATAGTCATCAGAACAAATGTCATTATTTTCTCATTAAAGGTCCGTTTGTTTTGGCTTCAAACGGTTTCCGAAAATTATTTTCCGGAAAATTGGGTGTTTGGCTGTTCCTTCAAATTTGGTCAAACTGAAAACCATTTCCGGTTGACCGAAAATAATGCCAAAAACGGGTGAAATGGATTTCCGGACTTATTTTCACTTCAAATGAAATTTTCCGGAAAAGAGAGAAGAGAGCATGAAGAGAGACCCAGCAACCTTCGACCCAGAGAGAGCACGAACCGGCGCTCCAAGCCCAGAGTCCATCGCCGGCGACCTTCGACCCACGAACCCACCAGTCGCACCGCGTCGGCGAGACCTAACGAGTCGCACTGCGAGACCTACGAGTCGCACCGCGTCGGCGAGACCCAGCGAGTCGCACCGCGAGACCCACGAGTCACACTGCGCCAGCGAGACCAAGCGAGTCGCACCGCAACGATCCGATCGAACCCAGTGGCCGGCGAGACCAAGTGAGTCGCACCGCAACGATCCGATCGAACCCAGTGGCCGGCGAGACCAAGCGAGTCGCACCGCAACAATCCGATCGAACCCAATGGCTTGACCGCAAGGATTGTTGCCGGAATTTGCGTTGTTGTTGCCAGAATTTGCGTTGTGTTGTTGTTGTTGTTGTTTTTTTTTTTTTTTTTTTTTTGGATGAACTGATTGTTGTTGTTGTTGTTGAGAATTTGGGTTGTGTTGTTGTTGTTGTTGTTTTTTTTTTTTTTTTTTTTTTGGATGAACTGATTGTTGTTGTTGTTGTTGTTATTGTTGTGTTGTGTTTTTGTTGCCGGAATTTGTTGTTGAATTGGGTGTGATGTTGAAATTTTTTGTAATAAAATTTGTTTGGATGCTGAGAAAATGTGAAAAATTTTCCGAAAAATAGCATTTTTAGAATACATCCAAACACATGAAAATATTTTCCACAACAATTTTCATAATTTAGCCAAACACTTAAAAATATTTTCCTTTTCCAGAAAATAGCATTTCCGGAAAATAAATATTTTCCGTAAAACGTTTTACACGAAACAAACACAGCCTAAGACATTGTCGACAATCATAAACCACACCAGGGCATGTCTTTGTCTGCTATAAACTTAAGCTAGCCAGTACTTCAAAACCTAACATCTCAAAACTTCTAATGTTTGGGGGCACTAAATAAAGATTGAACTATAGCCAGCAACATGAATACAGACAGAACCTTTTTTTTTTTTTTTTTTTGATAAGTTAATGCAGACAGAACCATTAACGGTGAGCCTGTTTGAATGTATCTGAAACATCATTCCTATATGTCTGCTACAAGGAAGTTCCCAGATAGCGATACCTGCATAAAGACATAAGTCAAATATTTACACTAGTTTCTCACTTAAACGTAATCCTAAAATTGAGAGGATGGGGAGGGAGGGCTTATGATTTTAAGTACCTTCTCGCCAAGCTTGAATGGTGGAAGACCCTTGTAAGGGCATGTACTGCACCGAAAAGCATCCCCCAGTCCACACTGCAGGTTGTATAAGAATTTTAGCGCATTGTTAGTAACATTTATGAAAAAGGGTGATTTAGATATTTCCAGCACAGTCAAGCAACAAGCAACTGCATGCATGACATAATGAAGGACAGCTTTGACGTTTTCATTGAGCCCTTGAGGTCTACTGTTACAAATTTTGTCCTTTGATCATCCTGTACTTCTAAAGGTTTTGATAAATAAAAAACCACTATAACCCAGTATCATTAGTTTACTTCTGCACAACCCCATTAAAGCATACAAGCTACATGTACAGGCATGCCACTTCAATCAGTCTTAAAGATAAATGCTAATCAACATATGCAGCCAAAAAGTGTCACTCCATGCAGCCACTAAAATTCATATCAAGCAATATAAGACATACACTGCCACATGCTGATTGGGGATTATTGATCTGCTCTGCAGTGACTCCCAACTGTACTTTCTGCTCTTCTTCAGCCCTTCCACATGTGCAGTTTTTGCAAGCTTTCCTAGTGCTTCCAACTTCACAATCATCAACTGCACGAGCATAATGTTAAATACATGGAAAGGTAAAAAGGGGGTAGGGGGCAGGCATCAGAACTCCCAAGACTTAACCAAACACCATTCAAGAAAGATAATGAGAACTGTTTTAGGCTCCTATAATATCTTACCCTGTGGTAGCTGTGGTTTCTTCAAGTCCTCTTCACTTAATAAGCTATCTTCATCAATCAAATCAAAATCATCATCAATCTGGACTTTGGGTAAAGTTTTGGTGGCCTTTTTTATGGCAAATGAAGAGCCAATCTTCCACGAAGGTTTCTTAGCCTTAACCTATGAACAAAGAAGAAGACAATTATCAACTACAAATATAAACCTCCCAATCAAGTTTACTTCTCCACATCCAATAAGAACTGAAAATAATAAACCTCTCTCTCAATCAAGGAAATGGTATAAGTATTCATTCTTTCATATTCATCATCTAGAAAGTAGCTGCAACCTGATGGAACCACCTACATACCTTTAAAATAATCAAAACCATCCACCCCAAATTATAACTGAAACTAAACATGGTGTTGAGGTCCAGAAACTTCATAAATTAAACTCCCATTCAAGTGGCAAAAAGAAAAGGGGTTACACAAACTGCGCACAAAAATACTAAATGGGCTTCTTCATCTTATTTGTCTTAATTACAAATAGCTGATAAAAATTAATAAATACGGTATTTATTCTTCACTCATCCTATCCATATCCACTTAAAGCTTCTTTGTTCTTCTGGTTTCGGATCTAATTTTAAGACCTTGTGTAATCAACTCACAGAGACTTTACAACACTTGGCTGGTCAGGCTCAGGATGGCTGGTTTACCTTCAAGCTCTTGGACCTTTTAACATTTTGTTTAATGATTACAGTTGTATAGTTGTCTACCTTTGTCAACGGGTGAGAAAGATAAGGAGTTTTTTGAAGATAAACTATCAGGAAGTTTATTCACTCTTAATGGTTTAAATCAATAAATGCAGTGTCCGTCCCTAAAGTTAATAGTCTGCAGAAGAAACTATTAGAATTCGTGAATGTTCTCATCCAAAATATTTTCCTGTAAAATCTATTCAGTTTCTAAATGAGGATCATTTGGGTTATATTACTAAGATATAACTTACTTATAGATTTATTTGCAGAATTGTGTGTTAGCACCATGTTAATCTGACATTCTCTACTGTGATTGAATCCTGCTTATAGATGGAAAGGAATTGGAGGAACTCAAAATTGGGAGCAAGGAAAAAGATAAACTTTATAGAGATGAAATGTGCAGGACTGCCAATTTCATAGAGGAAAAAGGTAAACATTTTGCTCAGCAGATTTTTAGGTGGCATTTGTCATTTTTATTGCTAAAGGCTGACAGCTTGCAACTCCTATGGACTGCTGGTTCATATGGGAAAATGAGAAAATATAACCAAATAAATTTAGATCACAACAATTATAGAAGAACTTCATTAGGCTTTGATTTCACTGTCTATTTATTACTTTGGAAGACATTTGAAGTTCAAGCATCAAAGCACCATAAGATTTGCATATACTACGGCTCAAAGAATAATAAAGTAGTTGGCCTTCGGAGCTATGCAGTTATAATCAGTTTTGGAAACAAAGCCAAATTCCTTACCATATGATATATACATCTTAAAATCTCCAATTTTTAGAAAGGGTTGCATTGAGGGGGTAGAGAACAAAATAATACCACTTTAAACAGGCTTAGACACAGAAACTTACCCCAAAAGACTGGACTTCTGATGGAACCGTTGATTTGAGAACTCCCACTTCTAAGAAACCCGCCAACAGTAACTTGCGCTCAAGAGCAGAGGCTATCTGTAAGAAAACCTATTAAAATCTATCACTTCAAACTAATTTCATATAATCACAAAACTTCAAACTAATTACCTTATCTGTTTCCCCCACAGTAGACTGACGATTCTTATGAACTAGGATTGTCCCACCAGGCTTCAATACTCTTAAGATTTCCTCAAACAACCGGTCAGTGGGAAATTCAACTGATCTACATATACAAATAACAGTCTCGAAAGAGGAAGACTCCACAGGCAGCTGATCTATTGTAAGTCAAGACCATATTCAGAAGAGAAATGAGAACAGAATATTTGATTTAGAACTACTATGGAAGCATTCTTAAAAAATTAAAAATTAAAAATTAAAAAAAAAATTAAAAAAAAAATAAAAAAAGGCTTGAATTTAAAAGACTCTGTAAGAAGGTCAGGTAAAAAAAAGGGCTAATCAAGTTATAAAATTATGTATCTTGTTAGTAGAGGCTTGTAAAACCAAGCTATTTATAATCTGAAAAGACTGAAATTATACAATAAATGGCATGAAGACTTCCCTATAAGAAGAAGCATAAGAAATGGCTAAAAATAATCATCATGATCCAAAATTTCTATAATTAAATTAAGAGGAAAAGAAGTAAGGAATAAACTAATTACCGGTTAAGTTTGTGAAAATAAAAGTGTTTATATATATATATATATATATATAAGTTGCTCAATCCAAATATGGTCTTGAATTTCAAAATTATTGTAGGAAAAATAAAATTCTATGCTCCCCAATTCTATATCACTGAGATATCAGGCTGAAGCCACAGAGCTTCTATGCATACACAAAGAATTCACATAACTAGACTACAAGCTACACAAACTACCTTCATACAATCTATTACTAACTTCAGCAAGAATTATGTATGTTAAATTCAGAATTGAAAAGGACACATTTGTTTATTGGATAAATAGAAGGGGGAAGAAAGTAACAAATCATAATACACTCCTGATATCATAGAGATAAATGAAAAAGAATCATGCCAATCCCCCATGAGAGAGAGAGTGAGAGAGAGAGAGAGGGAAAGGAAGGCGATAGAAGGTATAATGGACATTGTAGGTATGCAGAAACAGTCAAAAAGAGAAGCAAAAGCTAAGTTAAATAACATAAATGGAGAGAGATGAGTGTGTGTATTTTTTCAAGGATATTACTTCTATAATATTTAGATCTAGCGAATGGCTAGTACCCAGTAATAATAAGAAAAAAGATACACAGTCCCAGCAGCAACCTCAATTTGGATGAATAGGCACACAATTAATGCAGTCTAACTCAACTCTCAATGGATTACCCTATGTTTACATCTATAGAAATATGAATTGCACAGAGATCACTGTTACAAAACCCAAAAGAGGCAAGAAAGACATACTCAAAGAAGATGCTTGAGTGATAATTTTAGAATCACATTGTTCAACCCCTTGAATACCGAGCTCACTCACTGCAGTAGAAACAGCGTTAATTGAGAGAACCGAATCATCTGTAAATGCCAGCAGACTACCCTTCATTGTGGTGGTATCCTACAAAAGACCATATATCAAAATGTAAAATGTCCAGCTGCCCAATCAAATATCAATCTTTCTTTAACAGTTAAATAATGCTGGGTAAACTTCGCAAATAAGAATTTGAGAGACACTTTTGACACCCAATAATAATGATTAAAACACAAAAAAGAAGGATAATAAACAAAGAAGAAGAAAGAAAACTAAATACATATAGAACACATGATCAACACGAAAACAAAAAACCTAAAATAGTCGCATCATTCATATTACAGATATGATTTCATCTCCCTCTTCAAAATTTAAATGATATTTTTTTCTTAGTTTACAATAGAATATAGGAAAAGTAAATGGAGAAAATAAATTTAAAAAATGAAAGTCATATGTTGCATCCTGGGACTCATACATAAGTGGTGGGTATTGCCCCACTCAGTTCACACCACCTCAATCTCTTCTTTAGCAAAAACAATGTTGTAAATTACAGTTAATAGTACCTTAAAAAGCCGAGCGAGCCTTCAAGGTGGCCGCCAAGTTTCAATTGGAGAAAATGAGGGGGGAGGGATGGTTGCGTTAGGGTTTGGAAAATCTCTTATTATGCTGGTAAAACTCGTCCTTTTGAATAACCCTCTCTCTCTCTCTCAACTTTTTTTCTTTTATTCCTTTCCTTTCTAATTTTAGCTTCCCACTCTTAGCATCATTATAGTTGGGGAGGTGGGTTTTGAACTAGAGACATGGGCCACCACCAAAAATGCCATTACCATTGGACTATCACTTGAAACCCAATCTCGGGTTTTAGAACCAATTACAGATACAAAGAGAAAAAGTTCAATGACCAGAGTTCAAGGTTCCTCAAATTTATTAGGCTTTACTTCAAAAATTACACAAAGAGACAGATTACAGGCACACCCAAGTTAAGGAATTAATATGTAATCATCTTTTCTTCAACAAAAAAAAAAAAAAAGTAAGTCATCTATGATTGCTTCAAATTTTGCAATTTCATATATCCTACAATAATAGACATATACAATAAAAACGAATGAATAAACAAAATAAGCAAAGCTAACAACAACAACAACAAAAACTCTGCCAATCATCTGAGCTTAGATGTACAAAAACTAACAGAAACCGAGTCTAATATAACAATTTTAAATTATATGAGAAATTATTCTTAACGCAAAAAGAAAGCGTAAGATGCTCCAAAAAAAAAAAAGCATTCCAGTAAATAGAGACATAGATCAATAGAAAAATAATAGTAAAATTATAAACAATCAAAAAGAAAAACAACAAAGGCGATCAGAGAAAATGCGGTTCGATCTGCGAAAATTAAATAAAATAAATAAATAAAAACTAAGACGTAAAGAAAGAAAAAAATAAATAAGACTCACCATATGGATCAGATCTTGGAACAGAAGACGAAGAAGAAGAATCGAGAAAGCCTTGATTTTGGGGAAAGAAAATTAAAGAACAGTTTTCTGTTTGCCGACTTTTTTTTTTTTTTTTTTCTTCTCTCTAGAAAAGTTGCGAATGCTATTTGATTTTGAGGCAGTTGTGTTTGTAAAGAGAGACGGCGTTACGTTTGTAACGAGTATTTATTTATTTAAAATTGGGACACGAGGGATTTAAGTGGATGTTCGGCTGTGACGCACGCCACCACAATGAGACAATTCTATTCGCGTTCTCAACGCGTGGAGGCTCCGTGGGAGCGCAAAGTTTATGCGTGCTGCCAACTCAGCTGCACTTTTTTATTTTAAAAATATTATTACTATTATATTTTGGGGTGAGATACTCACGAAAAGGACCTGAATAGATACAACACTATATCTGGGCCATAGTTGGGCTTGATCTACTATTGAGTTTCCAGCCCAATAATGAAGTGGGTTTGCTTTGGGTTTTTTTTGGGAAAGTGTGATACTTTTAGGCTGTGTTTGTTTCGCGTAAAACATTTTCCGGAAAATACATATTTTCTGAAAATGCTATTTTCCGGAAAAGGAAAATGTATTCAGGGCGTTTGGTTGTTTCGGAATTCGTTTTACGGAAAATTAATTCTAGTGTTTGATTCGTTCAAACATTTTATGGAAAATGTTTTTTGTTTTACGGAAAATCAATTCTCATGTTTGGTTCAGGAAAACATTTTATGGAAAATGAAATTCATTTTTTCCGGAATATCAATTTCCATGTTTGGATTGTGAATTAATTTTACGGAAAATATGAAATGCCTTACAAATTTCTACTCCTGCATTATCTAGACAAACCTGTAACAATACAAAACTAATCATCCACTTCAACATACACCTGCATTGCGTATACATATCTGTAACAGTACAAAAATAATCATCCACTTCAACATCAAAAATAATCATTTAAATATACCGATAATATTAATATAAAAATAGCCACATTCATCGTTCACCATTGTCATTACACCTCCATGGTGTACAAAAATGATACCTACTCGTGGTATCTGAACAGTACAAATACATAATTTGGGCAATTGTATCGTCCCAATAATACAAAATACTACATATATAATACAATGGTAGATCAATACTAGTACCACAACAAAAGTGAATTCCTAAAGCTACCGTCACAGTCTACATGAAACAGGCAAGTCAAAGTTGTGAGAAAAAAAAAACTATCCAACCACATCTTTCGCAGCCTAGCATTTTTTGCTAGAAATCCCCGTGCTACCTTCTCATTTTCACACAGATGGTCAAACGCAGTTGCGAGCATTTCTTCGCTATACCCATCCGCCATCATAGCCATAACCTCATTATAAAGAGATGTGTAATCCACCGGGCCCCGATTGATTTCTTTAAGAGCTGTAACTATTTCCTTCAACTGATCAGACAGATCAGTCAACACGCTATCATCAGCAGTAGAAGGTGCACGCCCTCTTTTGCGGGACTCGGAAATTCCCGACCCAGTGGTGGATAACTCGACTGCATTCTTACCTTTTTCGACCACATCTTCCTCCACATTATCTGCAACAAATTCAGCATTGTCGCCATTATCTGGCTCATTTTCAATATCTACATAGGACTTTGAGAAGCCACCCGTGGCTGTGTCCTTCCCCACGACAATAGCTAACTCATCATACATCTCTATTTTCTTGTTTAGAAACTCTGCATGTTTTCGATGCGCCTGTAAGGGAGAAAGGAACGTATAATAACAATGCAATAATCACTTCACTCATAAATTCAATATTCAATGCAATATTCATGCCAATAAATGTTTTAGGTCAATGATAAACAAACAAATCTGTTATTATACGAAAAATATAGTGGGTGTCCATCATTGTCAAATTAAACATAAAATCATGGTATGGAGTAGATGCTGAGTTTAAACATCTAGATATGGTGGTGTGACATTACTCTTGGACTATGGACAGTAAACCGTACTAGGCAGGATATGGTTGAAACTTTGAATATCTTTTCAAATAATTCTTTGCCTTCAATTTCCAAACTTAGATATGGCTGTCTTTTTCTTTTTCTTTTCTTTTTTTCATTTACAACTCTTTAAGATACCAAATAATTGACAAAAGCAATGGAATCCTAACAAAGAATGACATTATAAATTTCAATTTTTGGACAAAAACATATATTATCATTTATATTAAGAAAATATAGTTGGAAGGCATACCATAACTTCTTATTGGTATGTCTTTGCATCGCACGTTATCATTTTTAGGTTGTCATCCCAACCAAATCCACTTTTCTTTCGAAGTTTCTCAATAGTAGACCACATGGTCCTTAGAGTTCGCATCCGATTCTCAACATAGGATGGGTGGCACTCAACCCCAAATTGGGCAGTTATCTCCTTTGCTACAAGAGCAAAGGAGCCTGCCCTGAAGGTGCTAGAGGGCTTGTTGCCCTTTCCAGCCTCTTGTGCAAGTATCCTTAGCATCATTTCATGCATGGGGGGCAGCCACCTGAATTGCTTGTTGATGGTTACCTTCTCTTTGCCCTTTGACATTACTACATATGAAAATTATATAGTCAGAGTAGCATTTAAAAATGAGAGTAGCATTTAGTAATTATGCTCGGAATATGAACAACAAATCAAACACACATACAACCATGCTTATAAATTTGCACAACAGAATGAAACATGCTAACACTCGAAATGACAATGTAATACCATCAAATAACAATGTAATGCTGAAAATACTTTTCCATTACACCACCAGAAGTCTATAGTAAATACATTGTCTTTATAAATTAAAAAAAAAAAAAAAACACACATATTACAATCATAGAAATCTAAATAAAGTACTACTCTCCAATCCTGATATAATCAGACCACATAACTTGACATATCTCATCTCTCTTAGCATTCCACAATCTACTGTCTTCAATGGACTCTCGACGTGATTGTGTTTCTTGTTGGGGGTCACTAGACTCTACTTCGTTCATTGCAGCTTCTATAATATGGTCATGTGGTTCAACCCCCATAATGTGATTATGAACCACACAAAATGTCAACACTACTTTCACTTAGGTTTCAAAAGACCAAAATGGTTCTGCATCCAACCCTCGAAAACGTTTCTTCAACACTCCAAACCCTCGCTCAATGGTAGTTCTCAATGAAGAGTGTCGCAGGTTGAACAATTCTTTCTCATTCTTAGGAGGATGATCACTAAACTCTTTTAAGTGATATTGCACACTTCGATAAGGTGACAATATTCCATTTTTATTACCATACCCAGCATCACCAAGATAATATTTACCTACATATATTCAAAAATAAAACCAAATCACTACTATGCTTAAGAGAACGCACAATATTTATTAAACTAATAAACCAAAAAGGTGAAGTAAACGTATAATACTGTTGGGAATTGAAAATCCCCCTGGCCTAGCAAATGCATCATTTAACGCACATGAATCATGTGCACTGCCTTCCCATCCAGCCAATATATAAGTAAACTTTAAGTCAAAACTAATGGCAGCTAACACATTTTGTGTGGTTCCATCTTTACGACCACGAAATCTTCCTTGTATTTTAAGTGGCACAGATGCACGAACATGTGTACCATCTATTGCTCCAACACAATCCTAGTTTTTGACAGACATAATGGTTTAGAATTACACAAATCTTCATAATTTACAAAAATACACAAGTCGCAATATTTACCTTAAAATATGGGTAGAACCTTCTGCTATTCCTTATCTCTTGGGGTATATCTTCGCTACGCAGTCTTATTAGAGCTCTATATAATTTCAGGACTCCCTTAAGGACGACCTTAAAATATCTATGAACAGTCTCAGTTGATCTATAAATCCGACTACCCATTACACGAAACCTCACATTATGACCAATAATGTGTAAAAAAATAAACACTTGCTCTGTAACAAGCATGTGAACAGTCGGGCGTACATGCTCCCCCTCAGTGAGGATGTGACATAAGCGATGGAAAGCTATAGGCTTCATCCTAATTTGATTCACACAATATCTCTCACTTCCATGCAGAACACTATTTATGTATTCCTCTCTCTCGGCTGCATGATTAACAAAAGGCGCCCTAGGCAGTCGTTTACGTCTACGCCGCAATTTCCTTAACAATGCAACCCCCACAAAGAGGACAGATGCAACTGAGGCAAGAATTGCGGCTTTGGTTTTTTTCTTCATCTAAAAAATCACAAACACTGTGGTCTAAGAGGTATGTAAACAAGCATGCTATTGATTACACAGTAAATAAAAACAGCCACAAACAGAAAACATCCAAACCACATTGATAAAGAGTACCAAAATGTTTATGCACATATATTTCTGTATAATTGTAACATCAACACCGTACACAATATAATACCATCACAATCAATATTTACACCTATGAATAAATCACATTGCATTGTTATTATAGAAAACACTGAACAAGAGTTTCCCAAAAAAAGAAAAAACACAGAACAACAATAGCTGCATCAAATTTCACAACTCACAAAACAACAATAGCCACATCAAATTTGTGCCCAATAACCAACTCCCACCACAACAACTATTTTTACATCAAATTTATACCTAAACCCACGGTACCCACATCAAATTTATGCAACCCGCTCAACATCAGCTACACCCAATACTCATTATCAACCAAATAAAACTGAGGAAATTTCAGTCATAGCCAATTTCAGTCATACCCAATACTCATTATCAACCAAAAAATATAATAATAATAATAATAATAATAATAATAATAATAAAGGTTGGGTTGTTTATAAGGGACTGATGATTTTCAGTTGGATTGTTTATGGGTTTGAGGGTGGGTCGGCCCTTTTAGTTTTTTGTATTTTTGGTGTGTGGATCAGAGCTGTGTGGATCGGGCTGAGAAATGAAGTGATGAGAGGGTGGATTGGACTGAGAAATGAGGGTGGATCGAACTGAGAAATTTTGGGGATCGGACTGAGAAATTAGGGGATCAGACTGAGAAATGGAAAAGGGAAACTCACTGTGCGTGGAGAGGATCGGCTGTGTGAGGGAGATGGTAGAGCTCGGTGTGTGGATCGGAGCTTGGAGCTCGGTGTATGGATCGGAGATCGGAGCTTGGAGCTTGGAGCTCGTCGGTGTGTGGATTGGAGCTTGCTCATAGGTGTGTGGGTCGGAGCTTGGAGCTTGGAGCTCGTCGGAGAGTAGATCGGAGCTTGGAGCTTAGAGCTCGTCGGTGTGTGGATCGTCGGTGTGAGCTTGGAGCTTAGAGCTCGTCGATGTGAGCTTGGAGCTTGGAGAGCAGTTGGTCGAAGAGTGCGTGTGAGAGATGAGAGAGCGTTTTACGGAATTTGTTTGAAGTGAAAATGAGAACTGAATTCATTTTCCACCTTCATGCCTCTATTTTACGGTCAAAGCGGAAATGCATTACAGTTGACTGAATTTTACAAACCAACCAAACACACTAATTTTCCGGAAATGCTTTTCCGGAAGTGGTTTGAAGCCAAACCAAACGCACCCTTAGGTGCCTATGATGTGATGCACATTACCTTAATGTTACATTAATATGTTTGCCATAAGTAATGTAAGATCATTTCCATTTAAGAAAGAGATGTGATATATTTTGTAATCTTAGATTATGGTCTTACTAGAAAAAATTAAATGAACCAAACACATTAATGTGACATTAAGATAATATTTGGTTCTAAAGTCATCTCCAATATTTTTCTCTTTCTGCTCTCTCTACTGAGGGAAAAGACTATAGAATCTCAATTATCTTCCTCAGAATGATATTCTTCTCCCTATAATAACAAGGTTATTAGTAGGTTTGTGGGGTTTTTTTTCAGGGGTGGGGACACTTATCTATTGTCTTTCTATACAGTCTTTTCTAATTATCTACAATATTCTCATACGCCTTCTCTCCCAACGATGGAAGACGTTCTTGATGATTGGAAGAAACTCACTTTAACAGAAACTGAAGGAGCAAAAGTAAGATTAAGAAATCCATGAATCTGAATGCTAAGGAGTATGTTTTAGCAACAAAATTTTTAACCAAGCGAGCTTTAAACATAGAAGCCATTGGCAGAACGTTTAATCCCCTGTGGAGGTCAAGGGGTGAATTCACGATTAGAGAGGCTTAGGATCACGTCCTACTATTCGTCTTCGAGCAAGAGAATGATGCAAAAAGAGTTCTGGCCTTAGAACCGTGGGTGTTTAACAACATCAAGTCCTTTTCAAGCGGTTTGATTTCTCAGTCCATACAAGAAACATGAGGTTTACCACTACAAATTTTGGATCCAATTACATGGATTGCCAATGAGCATGATGGATCCTGAAATGGCGATAGAGATTGGTGAAACACTAGGTCTGGTGTCGATGGCAAAAAATACTAAGGAAATGGTAGGGGGGACATTCCTCAGTGTTAGAGTTGAAGTTGATGTCTCTAATCCTCTCTGTAGAGGTAGGAAAGTAGCTACCAATGAGGAGTCAAAAATTTGGGTCTCATTCAAGTATGAAAAACTTCCAAACTTTTGCTACTGGTGTGGTATGGTCTCTCACGCAAATAAGGAGTGTGATGTCTGGCTCAGTAGTAAAGGGAAGCTTTGACAATATTAACAGGGGTATGGGAATTGGCTTCGAGCTCTACCTTTCAACCCGGGAAGAAATACGGTAACCACTTTGGCTGGAATGGGTGATGGATTGGGATGCCCTTCATCCCAGACCAAGGCCTCAGTAGCTCAGTCACAGCAGCACAAGGTGGTGGACAAAAAAACCACCCCCCACAGTGGTAGGATAGATGTGGTCAGAGGCAGTGCATTTAATCCGAATAATCAAGGCTCAGAGGAGGAGTAACAGTCATACACGTGCACATAAGTTAATGCAATAATTGAGGAGAGTAATACCAAATTTAATACTCCAATTTCCCAAACAGATCACACCGAGTTGGACATGCAATTTAATGTCATTGATTTAGTTTGCCATAAAAAAGGAAATGGAGGAAACATGCATGTTATTTGCAGCGAATCTTTAATAACCCCACGCCACATGGAATTGAAAGGAGAAAAGCAAGAGAATTTAATAAGAGTAATAACTCTAACACTGATTGTGGCCAACTCAGTGACCCTCATGCACCACGTAAATGGAAAACAATTGAACATGAGCCTCACGTGCACAGCCAACCCTCAACTTTGCAGAATTCCTCAGAGAAGAAAAGAATACGTAGGGATGAAGAAGCAGACTTGCCTAAGTTACAAAACAAAAAAGTCCATGTTTCGAAGGCGGAAGTTCCAGAAATTTCAATCGTGGAGGCTGCAGGGCAACCTTGCCAAGAACAATGAGTCTAATAGTGTGAAACTATCGTGGGCTTGGGAACCTAGGTATAGGGAAAGAGCTTGAAAGGATGGTTCGAGCAAAAAATCCCTCCGCCGTGTTTTTAGCCGAAACATAGGCGGATGAAGTAAGGCTAAAAGAAGTGAAACGTGATTTGAATTTTGATAATTTATTTTTTGTTGAAAGGAATAATAGAGGTGGAGGATTGGCATTGTATTGGAGTAATACAATAAATTTAAATGTTGAATCTTATTCTAAAAATCATATTGATGCTATTATTAACAAGGGTGCAGGGGATGCTTGGAGATTCACAAGTTTTTATGGTGAGCAAGTGACGCATAAGCGCCATGAATCATCGGATATGCTTCGTCAGCTCAACAACAGATTCAAGCTGCCTTCGCTCTGTTCAGGAGACTTCAATGAGATAGTGAAAAGTTTTGAAAAGCTAGGAGGGAGTTGCAGAAGTCATGCCTAAATGCAACTATTCCGTGACGTTATTGATGAATGTGGATTTATTGACCTAGGTTTCGTTGGGTCACAATTCACTTGACAGAAGCACTTTGCAGATGGGCATTCCATTTGGGAAAGATTAGATCGAGGCCTTGCAAATAATGATTGGTTTATGAAGTTTGCAGAAACAAAAATCCACCACCTTACAACCAATTCTTCGGACCATTGCCCATTATGGATTGTTCTGGAGGGTCTAGAAATCCCAAGCATTACAAAACCATTCAGATTTGAAGAAATGTGGTTATCTGATAGAGGATGCACTAATGGTGTTGAAGCGGTATGGACATCTCATGAAGAGGCCGATCCTAGCACCAAGGTGATCAAAAAGATTAAAAAAAAATGTGGAAAGGAGTTACAAGACTGGAATCGAAAGCATTTTGGGAATGTGAAAAGGGAGCTTGAGAAAAAAAGAAAATTATTGAGGGAGGCTAAGGCAAAGAATACAGGATGTGGTTTCAACGTTCTAAGGTTTTGTGGGCAGCCAATGGAGACAAGAATTCTAAGTACTTCCACTGCTGTGCCACCCAAAGGAAGAGAAAGAATTCAATCCTAAAAATCCACGAAGCTGATGGAGAATGGAGTTTAGATACGGGCCAAGTAACAGACACACTAACTTCATATTTCTAGGAGCTTTATACCTCGGCAAATCTGCCACCATGCGAGGCAGCCACAGACTCAATCAACCAAGTGATCAGTGAAGAGATGAATGAACAACTATCTCGAGAATTTCAGGCTTAGCAAGTGCAACAAGCTATAAAGTAGATGGCCCCACTAAAAGCTCCAGGCCCTGATTGTATGCCTCTCCTATTTTTTCAGCATTATTGGAATTTAATTGGAGATGATGTTATAGATTCAATTCTTACTTTCCTTAATTTTGCTTCTTTACCCGAGCATCTAAATCATACTTTTATTACTCTCATCCCAAAGAAAAAAAAAACCCCGAATATGCAGCTAATTTTAGGCCTATTAGTCTTTGTAATATTTTATATAAGATTTTTTCAAAAGTCTTAGCTAATAGGCTTAAATGCATTTTACCAAAAATTATTACTGAAAACCAAAGTGCCTTCACCAAAAGCTGCCTCATTTTAGATAATATTTTAGTAGCATTTGAATCCCTACATAGCATGCAAAAACATACAGGAAAAGATAGTTTTATGGCAATCAAACTTGGCATGAGCAAGGCATATGATAGGGTGGAATGGCCTTACCTTGCAGCTATCATGAAAAAATTGGGGTTCAATGATAGATGGATTAAACTACTCATGTTATGTGTTATAATAGTATCCTACTCCATTCTTGTAAATGGGGATCCACAGGCTTAATCCATCCATTAAGGGGCATCAGACAAGGAGATCCCATATCTCATTTCTTGTTCCTACTTCACATGGAAGGCTTTCATGGCCTAATTAGTCAAGCAGTAGCTCAGGGTGATATTCAAGGCTATTCTTTATCTAGAAATAGTCTTCGCCTAACCCACCTCTTTTTTGCAGATGATAGCCTTCTATTTTGCAGGTCCACAGTTCAAGAATGCCAAAAAATCCTAGACATTCTTGACACTTATGGCAAGTGTTCGGGTCAACAGATTAATATAAATAAAACCACCATCTTCTTCAGCAAATCCACTGATGAGGGTATAAGGGACCACATAAAGCAAGCTTTGGGAGTGGAGGAAATAAGACAATATGAGAAATACCTTGGCCTTCCCTCACTTGTTGGAAAAAAAAAAAAGAAAGCTAGCTTTAATTACATTAAAGAAAGGGTATGGAGGAAAATGCAAGGATAGAAAGAGAAGTTCTTATCACAAGCAGGAAGGGAAATTCTAATCAAGGCTGTGGTTCAAGCAATCCCAAGTTACACCATGAGTTGCTTCAAACTCCCATTGGGTTTATGCTCCGAAATTGAAAGTCTTATAAGGAAGTTTTGGTGGGGTCAGAAAGGAGACAGGAGGAAGATTCATTGGGTTAAGTAGGAAACTCTATGCCTTCCAAAATCTGAAGAGGGTATGGGTTTCAAAGACTTAGCCCTCTTCAATGATGCACTATTAGCCAAACCAGCATGGAGACTTTTACACAATCAAAATTCCCTATTTTATCGAATATTCAAATCAAAGTTCTTTCCGGATTGCTCGTTTTTGGAAGCTTCAGATTCTCATTCAGGTTCCTATGCTTGGCAAAGTATCCTAAAAGGGTGTGAAGTTTTGTTGAAAGGTGCTACATTGAGAGTAGGAAGTGGGGAGTCCATTAATGTGTGGCTGGATGCTTGGCTGCCATCATTGGATCATCCACGGATTCCATCTCCAATTGTTGAAGGATTTGAGGATAATTAAAGTCCAAGATCTCATTAATCCGGTGACACATAGCTGGCATGACTGTCTAATATGTGGACTGTTTAACACACAAGAGGTATGTTTGATAAATAGTATTCCACTTTGGTCTACCCCTGTGGTGGACAAATTTACATGGCCTTTTAATGCATCCGGCTCATATACGGTCAAGTTAGGATACAAGTTCTTATCAAGGGAAGAGCTCATCAATCGGTCTCCTAGGCACTCGAATCGCAACAGCGAGTTGTGGAAGCTGATTTGGGGTCTTGATGTCCTAAACAAAGTCAAAAACTTTGTATGGAGGTTAGGTAAGGATGCTATTCCAGTGAAGGCAAACTTGAAGAAGATGAAAATCTTAAATGAAAACATATGTGACTACTGTCGGCAAGAGGAAGCATCGATCTTACATGCCATATGGGAGTGCCCAAAGCTTAACCCAATTTGGGATGCTATACTAGAGTTCTCTTTCCTCCAAGTTCACTCATTTGCAGATATAAAAGAGGTGCTCCTCTTTGTCTCAAACGTATGCAATAAAGTGGAATTATTAGTGGTCATTATGTGGAACATTTGGTTTCGCAAAAATCAATTGAGAGTGAGCAACAAAGATCACCAAATTTCACAAGTGATTCCAACTTCCTAACAAGCCTTACTGGACTATCAATGATCAAGAAATATGCAACGAACTCAGAGGATCAACCCACCACCAACCCAACTTGCATGGACCCCTCCACCTGATGGTTGTGTAAAAATCAATTTCGATGGAGCAACATTCAATGACATAAACAAGGCAAGACTAGGAGTAGTCATTTGGGACAACTTTGGTCAGGTGTTGGCTTCACTGTCGGAGCAAATTCAACTTCCTTTCTCTTCGGATCTGGTGGAGCAATGGCAGCGGCGAGAGCTCTTTCCTTTGCTGTAGAACTCGGCTTCTCAAGGTTCATCTTAGAAGGAGATTCAAAACTCATAATAAAAGCTTTACAGAGTAAGGAAGACTCCTTGGCTCCCTTTGGTCACATTTTGGAGGCAACCAAAATCACAACAGATGTCAACTGTGTTTCATTTACCCATATTCATAGACTTGGCAATGTTGTTGCTCATAATCTTGCAAAACATGCACGACATGTTGCAAGTTTATAGGTGGATGGAAGATGTTCCTTCGCACCTTTATCCTATACTGTTATCAGACCATGTTTGATTTAGTTCAATGAAGTTCAAGTCTTGATTCTCAAAAAAAAAAAAGAAAAAAAAAAGATAATGTACGTTAACCACCACTACCCCTTGGTGCGGTGGTCACTCCACAAGTATAAATGCTTGTGGAGTGTGGGAGGAAAGGGCTGGGGTCAAGTCACCAGAAGGGAGCTTCACACACATATACACTTAGATTAGATTAATAAAAATTCTATCTTGTATAAAATAAATAAATAAATAAATAAATAAATAATGTACATTACATGAATGACACATACAAACCAAATGCTTCAAAGAAGAAGGTTTTCAATTTTACAAGAGAGGGAGAGCAAATTTGGACACTGGTCCTTTAAATTCATAGATACCTAAGAATGGGCAAAATGGGCTTTGTATGCCCGCTAGTTTTTTAAGTAAAATATACTGGCAATTGTTTTTGGTTTTGGGTCGGGGTTGGCGGCCTTTTCTTGCTCAAAGTTATCGGCTACTTTTGTTCAATGTTTAGGAATTGAATTTGGGCCTTTTTTTTTTTTGAGGAACGAATTTGGGCCTATTTAGCCCAATTCTCATGCACCAATCGGTCCTTAAGATTGTGAATTAATTATATCCCACTGGCCTATTAGAAAAAATTTGATGACCCATCTTAACTCTTTTTGTTGGTTTAGGTATATGCTCATAATGAGTCCCCCAAAGAAGTAAAAGAAAAGAAAAGGCCCATTATAAGCTGTACTTTTACAAATACTACCCTTAAAAGAGTTTTTTTTTTTTTTTTTTTTTTTAGGAAATACTATCCTTAAAAGAGTTATTCCAATTTAGTAGATGGATTTTCAATTTGAATAATTACACTTAAACTTTAGGTTTGTGACACATCAAAACATCTGTTAATATTTTTCGCTAAAACCTAACAAGGTTTAATGATGTAATATACATTGGGTAGTAATGACATTTCAAATTTATATGTGATGTGTTAGAACCATGTGCACTTCACATTATTAATTTCAGTAATATGCAATGGAAAACTCTAAAAAAATGCCTAATTTGTCACAAATCAAAAGCGAAAAGTTGGTAAAGTTCATGTTTCATTTAGTACAAGAATTAAGAAAGATTTAATTTAGAATCTTAGATAGATGATTCGTGGGGGAAAATTTTCTCATGTCATTGTATCATAAACTTTGTCCTATATTCAAAAACACATAGCATTTTTTTAATGAATATTGAGTAACAACCCACAGGCCACAAGAGATAGAAATATTCAAATATTTCAAAATTTGTATGATTTTTAATACTTGACCATATAATTTGTATTTCCACTCTGTAATTTTTTTTTTTTTTTTTTTGGGCATAAGATTGAATTGATACACTCATTTGTTAATGGCTGAACTATTATTAATAGTTTCCAAATGCTTTGCTAATTTTTTTTGTATGAAAATTTTTTTAATGCTCTAAAAGTAATGTTCTATCATCTAAGATTTACATACATAAGTCTCATCATAAATTTAAGTAATGAGACCCGCTGTGATGTGGAACGATGCCAAGTTACTGTACTTTTTTTGTTGCAATGGCCATGGATGATCCACTAGGAGGTGCTTCAATAAACTATGACAAATGTTGACTATTTCATCTATTGTCACTTGCAGCACTAGTCCATGAAAAAAAAAATTTATGTGAATTCAAAATAAAAATATTTTTTATATATTTATTTATTGTGCTTATTATTTATTTATTTATCTGTTTTGTGGCTATGTTTATTGTATTCATTTGGAAAAATGCACGCGCACACCGTGCTCGTTTGGTTTAGTGTTTCGGACCTAAAATACACAATTTTAAAAAGCTGAACCAAACTCACTCAAAGAGAAAGAAAGCTATATCTTGTCAATTTGTTAGGGAGATAATAGCAGATGCATCAATAGTATGTGAGTTTCTAAAATGTTCAGACATTGTTTCATGCTGCAGTTGCACGCATAATTCATACACAAATTGCGGGCGACAAATTAAAGCACCCTGACGCAATGGATGAGCTAAATGGGAAAGAGGAAAATGACATTATCACCATTGCGGGGACAAGTTGAAGTCACCCGGCAAGGCAAGATTTTCAGTTCTGTCTCTTAGATTGCCGAAAATCCCATGCCGATGATGCAATGAGCCAATGACTATTCATCCATGAAATCAGAAAGAGATTGACATTGTTGCTCAGCTTATGAAACAATATGACAAAGTCATCGAATAATGAAGCCATTAGTTTAATTTTTATTGCTAAACATTTGTTTCTATCATTCTTTATGTTCTGTTGTCTTCTTCTTCTTTCTTCTCGTGTTTGGACTTTGGCCTCTTCCATATTATTAGCCCTTAAATTTTGGGATTCTATGCAAAGCATTAAACAATGTATGCATGCCATTATTTCAGGCTTTCAGCCACAATTTCTGACCATTATTTGTGTAGACTAGGCTGAGCTTGTTTTGTGTGAGCTGCTCAACTTTCTATAAATAATCATTGCACAATCCCAAGCGATTTGATTTAGAAATTGTCAAGGTCTCGAGAGATTCATAGGGTCCTATGAGGCTAGGTTAGAAGATTACACACGTCCAATAAATAATTACATACTTGAAGAAATTTAGATACTCACGTTAACTAAAGAAAATAAAAAGTATGTGTAGCGCACTATACATTCAAATTCAATTATGAAGAAAGAATCAAATATTGGACTAAGAAATTTTTTTTTTTTTTGATAGGATTGGACTAGGATATTGATAATTCAGTGTATGTTTGAGACTAGATTAAAAGTTAGTCTTTTTTGAGTTTTTAGCTTTTATATATCGCTTTTTAAAACCATACTTTTTCTTATTTTTCTCACATTTCAAAGTACAAATATATGTTAACACGGTTTCAACCAAAAAAAAAAAACTAAATAAATTAATCGTACACTCAGCTTCAATAAGATCACATCTGAATCTGAGGGTTTTTATTTTTTTATTTTTTTTGGGCTGTGAAAGTCACATGGGCCCGGGCCAACTAACATGTGGACCCTTAATGGAAGGTATTTCTTTATTAAGTCCAATAAAAACTTACCATGTCAATCTCCAAATTCCTATTTGACTTCATTTCAGATTTTTTTTTTTTTTTTTTTTTTGGTCAAGAGTCAATAAAGATGTCCTAACGATTTAATTAGCTTAATTAATGCTAGATTTAGCGCAAATTCTTAATAATAATAAATTAATAAATCTTTAAGGGACAAAGGAGAGGACATGGTATAAAATAAATGATAAATATTAGAAGATATGCTTTGAAGTGACCACCAACAAAGTGTCACGTTCGATCCTAGATTTTTTGAAATGACACTATCTTCATGTGGATCTATAAAGTAGCCTAGTAGTGGCCATTAGTGCCCTTCTTCTTCCTCGCATTGGCTGGAGACCCTAGTGGGTTCATTTATATTTAATTCTACTCGAATAGATCCATTAATAGAAAATACTCAAAATAGTACAAGACCATCGCTCTTGTTTCTTAAATATGGTAATGGCAAATTTGTAGATAGACAGAAAAATTAAAGTTATATAGTACTCTTACATATTGTTGCATTATCCCACATATATATATATATATTTATATTAATTAATTAATTTTACTTTTTTAAGGGTCTAATGAATACAAATAATTATATATATATACACACACACACCTAGTTGGAGCTTTGAGTTTTTACTAATATTTATTATTGGCATAAGACAAATTTTTGTCACAAATAACTAATTTGTGTCTTTAGCCTGATGATAAAAGCTATTATTATAGAATGAATGTCATTAATTTAATTTTGTGAGTTCTAATCAGCTAAACTGGTAAGTCTCTAATGATAGAATAAAAGATTTAAGGTTCAATTTCTGCCAACACCAAAAACTGATTGGTATCTTGGTTTGATGATAAAAAACTATCATTAGGAACAGACGCTATAGATTAAAACTATCTCAAAAAAAAAAAATGTCATTACTTTAAATTCTACCATATCTATTAAAAAAAAATGGTTTGGTTAACTACTTCGAGTCTATCCACTTCCTATTAAAATAAGTAATGGAAATTATTCACATAAAATATATCACTCATTTATACCGCTCTCTTCTTAATTATACTCTTTGTGATTTTCAATTACTTCAATGTGATTAATTTTTTATTAATGATTTAAACATGAATTTGATGGAAGAAACTGATTAGAATCATGAGATATTACAAGAGGTGTGATCAGAAAAATTGAAAACTTAAAGGGTACCTATAAAACTGCATTGAACTATTAACATGTATGTGTATTTTATTCTTTCTTTCTTTCTTTTTTACTACTAAATTATTTGTGGTGTTTGTATTTCTCTTATGAAAAATACTAAAGTTATTATCAATTTTACTACCAAAAAAATTTATAATATGATAACTGATGGGATAGAAAAAATTACTATCTATGGTTCGTCTAGAGGAGTCATCCATGATCATCAGTTAGCCAAATGGCCAGACCATCTCTGATTTGTCCAGATGTGTCGTCCCTGAGTATTGATCAATTGAATAAACCTTAGGGAATCAGGTTGGAAGAATCGTCCATGTGCAAAGCTCATGGACAACCACACAACATCAATATGTACACACAGAGTCATCCATGGGCAAAGCACATGGACAACCATGTGACACTCGGTAAAATTCTGGAATTCTAGAGCGGTTAATCAATCCTTGTTCATTGCCAGCAATTTCTCCTAAGTATATAACTTCCATCAGCGGTTACTACTTCTATAGCCGTTGGGGAAGTTATTTTCATAATTTTAGACTTCCACGAACCTTGGGGAAGTTACTAAACCAAATAACTGCCCCAAGGTTCCCTATATAAAGGCCGGTCTGAATCAAGCACAGGTATGAGACCATTTTGACATTACTACAATACAGTTAGAATTTCACTTGTGAGAAAGATACTAACTTAGCCATCGGAGGGTCTTAGGCCGGAAAAACCCCGGTCTCCTTTGACAGCGTGTTTATTTTTCAGGCCTTCGCTACCGCTTTCAACTTATCGAAGCCGAGTTGTTTAGCCTACTGATTCTGTTCAGCATCAGTTGGCACCGTCTGTGGGAAGAAATTATCTGTGAAAACTTCAAGTTTGACAGTTTATTCTTCTCCGACAAAAGGCTGTATGGTTCGGACTAGATCAAGGGCCACTAGCCCAAGCCAGCAAGAGAGTAGGGAGGCTTCCAGCCATCCCAACTGAGATTGTCAATCAGCGCCTGTCACGCAAGCTCCTTCCATCTAACACATACAGTCCATAGCAGTCGCCATGGCAGAGTTAACTCGTCAGAATCAAGAATTGACTAGGGAGATAGAGAGGCAGCACCGTGAAGGACATGTAGAAGAACAAGTCCAAAGTCAAGAAGATAGAAGGGGAAATGCTAAGTCCGAGAATCAATCAAGGGGCACCACTTCGCGAAGGGTGCCACACTTGGAGAAAAAGATGGATCGGATGATGAAGGTTATGGATGAGATGAAGGAGAACATGAGAAGGACAAATCCCGTAAAGGATTTGGTTCACTGAACCAATTCCCCTTTCACGACTTCCATCAATGGCCATTCCTTGCCTCCAAAGTTCAAAATGCCTTCCCTAGATTCATATGATGGAGCGCGCGATCCTTTCGATCATATCACTACTTTCAAGATTACAATTCATCTCCAAAGGGTTTTGAACGAGATTATGTGCAGAGCCTTCCCTACCACACTTAAGGGATCAGCGCGAGTGTGGTTCAGTAAAATACCCCTGAATTCTGTAAGTTCTTTTGAGGAGTTAAGCAAATTATTTATTAATAATTTTATTGGGGGACAGAGACACAAGCGTTCCTCGTCCAGCTTGTTAACTATAGAGCAAGGGGAGAATTAAAGTCTGCGTTCCTTCATCACGCGCTTCAACAGGGAAGCCCTGATGGTAGACAAGGTGGACGACAAGCTACTATTGGTAGCCTTCCACAATGGGGTTAACTCAGACTTATTCATTCACAAGCTGTATGAAAGGGAGCCCCAATCCATGGCTGAACTCGTCCATTTAGCCCAAAACTTTATGAATGCAGAAGACGCAATCATAGCTAAGAAAAGGAAGAGAGCTAATAGATTGGAAATCAACCCCATGCGTCACTTTAATCAAGGGTTTCGTCCAAAGAAGGGACAAACGGAAAATAAAAAGGATCGAGATAGAGATAGCAAGAAGGCAGGCCCATCAGCAAGGAATCAGAATTACACACCCTTAAATGCCCCACTCGATTAGGTGCTCATGCAAATCAAGGATGATCCTTCCTTGACGTGGCCAGAGAAGATGAAAGGAGATCCAACAAACGCAATAAGAATAAATATTATCGCTTCCATAGAGATCATGGGCATGATACAGACGAGTGTTATGACTTGAAACAGCAGATTGAGAATCTCATTAGACAAGGAAAGTTGAGACATTTCGTTGGAAGGGATCATAAAGATGAAAAATTGAAAGCAAAGATGGAAGAGTCATCACGACCCCCACTCAGAGAAATAAGGGTTATTATTGGTGGGACTTCGACAGGACAATCTTCCAAGGCAAAAAAGACGTATCTCAAAGCGGTGCAAAACGTCCAACTTTCTGGACGACCCCCAAGGATGAGAGAAACAGATGAGCCAACCATCTCTTTTACGGACGAAAAAGCTGAGAGGATTCATCATCCACATGACGATGCGATTGTCATTACCCTACTCATTGCAGATTATACAACTAGGAGGGTGTTGGTGGATAATGGAAGCTCGGCGGATATATTATATTATCCTGCCTTCAGCAGATGAGGCTTGGACGAGATCAACTTCGTCCAGCATGCTCACCACTAATAGGATTCAAAGGAATGAAAGTGTAGCCTATCGGCACCATTACATTGCTTGTAGTGGTGGGGTTATACCCACAACAGATAACTAAGGAAGTGAATTTTCTTGTGTTAGATTGTTCATTCTCATACAATGCCATCATTAGAAGACCAACTTTAAACAGTTGGAAGGTAGTAACATCTACCTACCATCTATCAGTCAAATTTCCTACGGAATGCGGGATTAGACAAGCACAAGGAGATTAGTTGGCAGCTAGAGAGTGTTATCTAGCCATGTTGGCTGTGGACGAGCAGATGCAGATTATGAGTATAGAAGAAAGAAGAATTCTTGTAGAACCAATTGAAGTATTGGAAGATGTTTTATTACAAGAAAATGATCCTAAAAAGTTCACTAGGATTGGAACAGGTATGAAAGAGAAAGTGAAAGAAGACCTTGTCCAGTTTTTGAGGAAGAATACCAATATTTTTACGTGGAGTCATGACGACATGCCTGGTATTGATCCAAGGGTAATTACTCATCGATTGAATGTGTTCCCCTTTTCTAAGCCTGTTCGACAAAAGAAAAGAGTCTTCGCTCCTGAAAGAGACAAGGCTATCAAGGAAGAGGTTCATAAACTGACTATAGCACATTTCATCAGGGAAGTCTATTATTGTAAAGAAGGCAAATGGCAAGTAGAGGATGTGTGTAGACTTCACTG
This sequence comes from Quercus suber, assembly GCF_002906115.3. Classification (NCBI taxonomy): domain Eukaryota; kingdom Viridiplantae; phylum Streptophyta; class Magnoliopsida; order Fagales; family Fagaceae; genus Quercus; species Quercus suber. The sequence goes on from NW_027070105.1 coordinate 136,342, forward strand.
ACTTGAACAAGGTCTGCCCTAAGGATAGTTATCCTTTGCCACGTATTGACCAATTGGTGGATTCCATAGTTGGCCATCAGTTGTTGAGTTTCATAGATACCTTCTCAAGATATAATGAGATAAAGATGGATAAGGTTGACCAAGAGAAGACCTCTTTTATTACCAGTCAAGCTTTTTTTGTTACAAGGTGATATCCTTCGGTCTAAAGAATGCAGGGGCAACTTATTAAAGGTTGGTGAATCATATGTTTCGTCCACAGATAGGACGAAATGTGGAGGTGTACGTGGATGACATGCTTGTGAAGAGCTTAGACGAGGGAAGCCACTTGGACGATCTTCAGGAAACCTTTGAAACACTTAGGCAATACAAGATGAAACTGAACCCAAGTAAATGTGCATTCGGAGTATCGTCAGGGAAGTTTCTAGGATTCATGGTTTCACAGAGAGGAATTGAGGCAAATCCAGACAAGATCCAAGCCATATTGAACAAGGAACCACCGAAGAACATCAAGGAAGTCCAATCCCTTACTAGACGAGTTGTAGCTCTTAACAGGTTTGTTTCAAAAGCCACAGACAAGTGTTTGCCCTTCTTCAAAATTCTCAGGAAGGCATTTGAGTGGACGGACGAGTGTGAGAAGGTCTTCCAAGACTTAAAGTACTATCTTACTACGGCTCCATTGTTAAGTCCATCCGTGCTAGGAGAGGAACTATATCTCTATTTAGCAGTGTCCCCGCATGCCGTGAGTTCAGCGTTGATTAGGGAGGAAGAAAAGGTGCAAAAGCCTGTGTATTACATTAGCCGAGCATTGAGAGGAGCAGAAGGAAGGTACCTACTGATAGAGAAGTTAGCTTTTGCACTGATAACAGCTTCTAGGAAGTTAAGGCACTACTTCCAAGTTCATGTCATCAATGTCATAACTGACCATCCACTCAAGAAGGTAATGAACAAACTAGAAGCTACAGGACGATTAATCCAATGGGCAGTTGAGCTCAGTGAGTTTGACATTCAGTACCAACCAAGGAATGCAATAAAGGCTCAAGCCTTGGCAGATTTCATTGCAGAGTTCATTCCAAGTCATGAAGACTTGGAAGAGAAAGAAGGCAATATAAAATGGGTCATCCATGTAGATGGATCATCTACGCTATATGCAGGAGGTATAGGAGTTGTTTTGCAGTCACCAGAAGGAGATAAACTGAGGTACAAGGTTCGCTTGCAGTACCAGACAACTAACAATGAAGTGGAGTATGAAACCCTTCTTAGAGGGTTAGAGTTGGCTAAATTTGTAGAAGCGGGCTCAGTACTCGTCCTGGGAGACTCACAGTTGGTCATAGGCCAAATAAATGGGACATGTGAAGCCAAGGAAGGTAGAATGAAAAGATATTTGAAGAAAGTGGTACGCCTTGTGAAGAAATTCAAAGAAGCTAATTTTGTTCAAATCCCGAGGGAAGAGAACATAGAAGTAGATACCTTGGCGAAGGAAGCCTCCGCTAATGAAGTGATAGACAAGTTTGATGAAATACAATACATGCCAAGCATAGACCTCCTAGAAATACTGCAGATAGAAGGTGAGGAGAATTGGATGACCCCAATAGTATCATATTTGAAGGACAGAAGGCTTTGAGAAGGGAAGGACGAAGCTAGGAAGCTCAAAGTTAAATCAGCTAGATATGTCCTTGTGGACGAAGTGCTATACAAAAGAGGCTTTTCATAACCATACCTGAGGTGCTTAGCCCCAGATGAGGCGAATTACATACTTAGAAAAGTTCATGAAGGAGCATGTGGTAACCATTCAGGAGCCAGATCACTCGTCCAAAAGGTCATTCGTGCAGGGTACTATTGGCCACCCATTCAAGCTGATGCTAAGGCATATGTTAAGGTATGTGATCAATGTCAACGTTTCAGTAATATTTCTAAACAACCATCAGAATATCTTACCCCAATGATGGCCTCTGGGCCTTTTGCACAGTGGGGTTTGGATATTTTAGGCCCCTTTCCAACTGGAACTAGACAGATGAAGTTTTTGGTGTTAGGGATAGATTATTTCACTAAATGGGTGGATGCTGAACCCTTAGTGAAAATCACACAGTAAAATGTCAAAAACTTTGTCTGGAAGAGCATTGTATGCAGATTCGATGTACCTAGGGTATTAGTGTCTGACAATGGACGACAGTTCGATAACACACCCTTCAGGGAATTTTGTGAGCAACTGGAAATCAAGAATCACTACTCCTCACCCTCCCTCCCACAGGCCAATGGATAAGCAGAAGTGGCAAACCGATACTTGTTAAAAATTATCAAGACTCGGCTTGAAGGGGCAAAGGGAGTATAGCCGGATGAATTACCTGGTGTTTTGTGGGCTTACAGAACAACGGTGAGGACTCCCACAGGAGAGACTCCTTTCAAACTGGCTTATGGGAGTGAAGCAGTCATACCTGCAAAAGTGCATATGGCCAACCATAAGATGATGAAGTATCAAGATAAAGAGAACAACGAACAGTTTCATCTTAACCTCGATCTCTTAGACGAGGTAAGAATGGATGCGGAGCAAAGAACAGTAAGGTACAAAAATCTCATGGCAAAGCAGCATGATGTCATGGTGAAACCCAAACGCTTCAGCATTGGGGATCTCGTCCTTAAAAGGATTTCTTTGGCCACCAAAAACCTGGCCCATGGGAAGCTGGGACCAAACTGGGAAGGACCTTCCAGAGTTATCAACTCCAAGAGACAAGGATCCTACTATTTGGAAGCCCTGGATGGACGAAAGTTAGAGCACCCGTGGAATGTTAAACACCTAAAGAGATACTATCAATGAAGGGTGATCATGGACGAGCCTTGACATGGACGAGATCCTTGGACGACTGAAGTAATGTGTTTAATATTATTTTCTAGTATTTGCTTATTACTATTATATTTTAAGTGTATAAGTATTTTATGCTGCTCATGGATGAAGTTATGTTGTATAAGTGTTTTTAATTTCCTAAAGGCGCTAGCTCTTAAGTATGTGCCATGATTGTGGACGAATGATTACCTAATCCTTAATTTTCTATGATTCAAGATGATCCACAGAAGGCGAAAGGCTAAAGACGAATAAAATCCTTGGAAGAAGCTAGGGGTATCGTCTATTAGCTTTCCTTCAAGTAAGGATAAAGCAGGAAAAATAAAACCTAAGGTATCTCCGTCTAAAGCTCAAGACGAGATAAAACCTAAGGTATATCCGTCCAAGCTCAAGACGGAATAAAACCTGTGGTATAATCTTCTAAACCATGGACGAAGAATATGCTAGAAGGAACACCACAAGTTCCTGGATGAATCTAAACAGCTAACCAGTCCAGCACATGGACGAGCATTTGCTGAAATTACTTTCGTTAAAGACAAATAAATAATCGCAAGTTTGAACAAATCCTTAAGCTAGCCAAAAGACGATGTTCATGGACGAATTAAAGATGGCGTTTTAAGGGTTCATTTTTACTCCAGCTTTGTGACGAAAGAACTCATCTATAAGTTCAAGCTAAGATAAAATGCTTTCCTAATGGTATGGAAGATACTAATAAAGTATGTCTATAAATCCTTAAACATGTTCAAATATGATAGAAACAATGAAAATAAAAAGTATTCATTCATTCATTCATAAACTCTAAGGGTAGACGACCACCGTCCAGAAACCCTTGAAAGAAGAGTAGTATTTCATAAAACTCGTCCATAAATGTAGACAAGGGAATTGTACTTGAATAAATTTCAAAAAAAAAAAAGAAAAAAAGAAGAGATAAAAGCCCAAAACACTAGGGCACTTCCAAACAAAAGTAAAAATATAAAAATGTTCTAAAGTGAAGTCACTTTGGTGGATTGGCCTTCGGATCGTCCTGGGTCACCTCATTATTAGCATCATCCTCCACATTGACGTCCTCAGAGCTTGTCATAAGCAAGGAACTCTCTGCGGCGAGGGGGATCTTAAATGTATCGAAGTTCAAGTCAGGGAATGCATCTTTGGCATCAGTATGGAAGTCCTTATACCCAGCTGCGTAATGGTTGTCTAGACGATTCTTGTATTCGTCAGACTTCTTAAAAGCTAATATGACTTCCTCACGTGCTTTCTCCAAGGACAAAGGAAACTCTGAGACTTGTCCCTCCAAATAAGCGATGCGAGTATCCTTCTCAACAACATCTACTTTAAGTTCCTTAACCTTGTCCTTCAACTTCGTCTCTATTCCTTGCAAGCGATTGAGATCCTCAGTCAACCTGATCACTTCCCCCTTTTTCAACAGAACTTCATTGTTCAACTCCTTAGCCTTGTCATTCGCTGTCTTTGCCTCCTCAGCAAGTTCCTTGGCTTGGCACGTTGCTGTGTAGAACTTTGACATAGCCTATGCATGGACAAAGGAATGTTAAGAAATTTCATCTCTGAAAAACTTATTGAAAACACACAAAGACGAGTGAAAATCATACCTTAAAGAGGTCATGGATACTAGAATGTTCAAATTCCTTCACTCACATCTTATAACATTCATTAATCTCATTGTCAGTGATGATTCCTTTGAACGTCCTCCATGCATAGCCTTCGTCCAGCACCAAGTTGGAAGGACGATCAGATAGCTCTGACGGATGAGGCTTGCGAGGAGTCTTGGCTGGAGGGGGAGTAGGATTAGTTGGAATAGGATGAATTATTTGGACGGGCTCCACGTTGGCAAAAGGGTCGTCCAGATTCACCGTCGAAGGTGTAAATTTGGGGACCTTGGGAAAAGATGAAGTCTGGTTGGTTTTTTGTTTTTTGGAGCCTCGACAACTAGGAAGGTCGTCCAGGTCCACAGCACTAGAAATCTTCTTAGACTTTCTCTTTCCAGCCTGGATAGAAGCCTTTTGGACAACTGGAGGCACAGAAGCATCCTCGTCCCCACTAGTTACTGTTTTTTCCTTATTTTTTCTCATTGTAATTATTCCTACAACAAAGGAAATCAGTTTAAAAAAAAAAAAAAGGGAAAGGAAATGAAATGAAGTAGAGATGGACGATACTTACTTCTACGGGTAGTTTCTTCGTGGCTTAGGTTCTCAGCAATAGGTTCTGGACCAAACCCCCACGTAGCCAAACTACTAAAAGTTACTAAGTCGTGAAAAGTCCTTCTAGGGAAGGCGCGTACTTGGTTAATTCGCTCCAAGGATAATCTGTCCAAACGTGGACGAACAACAGTTGCACCAATAAAAGAAAGGTGGTTAGACGATTGAGAGTTAGAAAAAGTGTAAGGAATGAAAGAAATAACATGGAAAGAAAACATACCCTCAGGACGAAGGTGACCTATGGGGCTGGTAAAAGGAGGGAAGGGGGCATTACCAACATCTATTGGGTCCCCAGCCCAATTTCCAGAAATAATAAAAAAACTCTTTTTTCCAGAGCCTGTCAGACGAGCTGCGGCCCCTTATTAAGCTATAGTGAGAGCCTCTGGACGATAACTGGTAAAAACCAGCAGACTTCTTTATTTCTGAGGGCTTATAACAGTAGAGGAACTCGTCCACTATTATAAGACATTCCCCTTCCAGTGCCTCACGCCATAGCACTTGCATGGCAACTATCGTCCTCCAACCATTGGGGTTAAGCTGGTTAGGACCAATGCCCAACCTATGAAGAAGATCTCTACAAAAGAATTTAAGGGAAACCTAAGACCAGCTAAGAGATAAGACGAGTATACTCCCAAACCAGAAGAAGGAGAACAACACCACTCTCCTTCCTTAGGTAGACAAGGTTCAAACTCCCTAGGAATTTGGTATCTATCTACTAAAATTTTTAACTTAGGGGCGTCTAGGGTGGATGCTACTTTAGGGGCACAACTATATATTACGTTTTCCTCTTCCTCCCCCTCGTCCTAAAAAGGGCTAGGTGGCGCTCTGGACGAGCTAGTCCCAGCTCCAAAGGCCGTCCTATGTTGCATTTCTTGAAACTCTTCTATGAAAATGCCAGGGACCCTGGACAAATAATGCTCGTCCGAAGAACTACTGCTGCTATAACTTGTGCTACCCTCATCACTCTCATAACTCCCAAATGAGACATCCTGATATTCGTCTATTTCTCTCTCTAAACTACTAGATGAAGACATAGCTAAAATAAAGATCAAGATGAAAACCTAAAAAGGAAGAGGAAATACCTGACAGAACTAAGACGAGGGCTAGACGAGGATCTTGGACGAGATGGCAGAAGGGACTTTATGAGAAAGGTAAGGGGCAAGAAAGAGAATGTGTCTATTTATAGGGCCCAGGAGTAGGGTCAGTGAAGCGACACCATCCATTAAGAGGATGACACGTGGCAATCACCTGAGAAAATGTAATCGACGTAACTAATCAACGAATTAAATCATGACACGTCACTACATAAAGGGTATTAAATCCCCACAATATCCTTGGAAGACACTTTGGACAAGGGGGCAACTGATCGGATAGCAAAAATTACCATCTATGGTTCGTCCAGAGGAGTCGTCCATGATCATCAGTTAGCCAAATGGCCAAACCATCTTTGATTCGTCCAGATGTGTCGTCCCTAAGTATTGATCAATTGAATAAACCTCAGGGAATCAGGTCGGAAGAGCCGTCCATATGCAAAGCTCATGGACGACCACACAACATCAATATGTACACACAGAGTCGTCCATGGGCAAAGCACATGGACGACCATGTGACACTCAGTAAAATTCTGGAATTCTAGAGCGGTTAATCAACCCGTGTTCATCGCCAGCAATTTCTCCTAAGTATGTAACTTCTATCAGCGGTTATGACTTCTATAGCCGTTAGGGAAGTTATTTCCGTAATTTCGGACTTCCACGAATCTTGGGAAAGTTACTAAACCAAATAACTGACCCAAGGTTCCGTATATAAAGGCCGGTCTGAATCAAGCACAGGTATGAGACCATTTTGACATTACTACAATACAATTAGAATTCCACTTGTGAGGAAAATACTAACTTAGCCATTGGAGGGTCTTAGGCCGGTCCACCCCGGTTTCCTCTGACAGCGGGTTTATTTTTCAGGCCTTCGCTACTGCTTTCAGCCCATCGAAGCTGAGTTGTTCAACCTACTGATTCTGTTTAGCATCAATAACAAATATAAATGCTAAATCAACAACATAATTGATAAAGTTTTTAATTACTTTTTTATTGTATTTAGAGCATTCACATTAGTGGGTGTAAAGTTGTGCAAATTAGAAAAAGATGCAAAATTTACACAATATCTCTTAAATTTGCTCCGCATCAATCCTTCTATAATTGTGCAAATATACACATTTGCTATAGTAACCGTGCAAATATGCACGATTACTGTAGCTATGTATATTCTTATTTTATTAATTTTTTCTCTCACCTCTGCTCTCATCAGTCTCTCTCTCTCCCTTTCCCTAGTCTCTCACCTCCGCTCTCATCGAACCTAAAGCTTTCACCCAAACCCAGCAACTCAACTCTTTGCTTGGAACGGGCGAGCCAACATGTCACCAGTTGAGTTGGGCCAATCACCAACAACCACCAACACCACCCAACCACCACCAGCACCACCGCAATCCAGCACTACCAACCTCCACCACCATAACCCACTTCAACGGTTGAAAATCCAAACACAACCATTGAAAATCAATTTCAAACTTAACTCAAAATCAATCCAAACCAAAATCAATTCAAACTTGTCTGAAAACCCATCCCAAACCCAACTTAAAATCAAACCAAACTCACTGGAAAACCCATCCTAAACTCAACTCAAAATCAATCCAAACCAAAAGCAAATCAAAACCAAACTGCCGAAAAACCCAAACAAATCAAAACCAAACTGCCGGAAAACCCATTATAAAAACCCAAAACAAATCAAAACCAAACTGTTAGAGTTGCTGCCGATATACCTCAGAGTTGCCGTCCTTATTGTCGGATCCACTGCCGTAATCTTTGCCGCCGTTTTCGTCGGATCTCCTCGCCTCCATGTGTGAGTGTGTGGGTTTGGGATATGAGAGAGTTGAGGAAGGAGATGGAGAGAATGAAAGAAAGAGAGATGGGGTAATGTTGATAAAATAATAATCTACAAAAAATACAAAATATTATTTAAATAAAATAGTGTGTATAATAGATGGTCTGATGTGGGTGTTTTGTAAAATGATAGTGCAAAATAGAAAAAGTAGACTCTTATGTGTAAAATAGACAAAAAAATTTAGATGAGCTGATGCTGATGCTCTTAAAAGTTGACACATTAATTTGTAAAACTTATGTAATAAAGTTTATAGTATCTCTAATATCACTCTCTTACAAATTAAATTTTCAGTTTTTGATTTGAAGTCACAAATCTAAAATCTAAATTATAAGTTTTCATATAAAGATATCAAAATAGCAGGAACCATAACTCCTATTTCTGTCACGTTGAGTAGTAGCTTCATTGATGGAAGTAAAGTTCTTAAGATTTGTAATGTTCTTAAAAATAATCTTACTGAGCTCCACAATCTCAAAATACAGGGGATCCATAGATGTGTGAGTAAGATGGTCTCGTGGAACTGTTCCATAAGATACCTTTTATCTTTGTTCGAGAATATACACATCTAAGTACTTTTCTATATTAAAAAAATAATTAAAATATATGTATCTCTATCTCATAAAACAATTCTATAAGGCCTTATAGAACTGTTTTTATGAGATACCTTTAATCTTCATTGGAGAGAGTATACACATCTAATTACTTCTCTTTGTAAAAATAAAAATCTCTGTCTCTTTCTCTAGAAAAAGTAAAACCCTAGAGCAAACATGGAAAATCAAATGTTAATGTTATTAATTTGGGTGAGCAAGCAAAACCAATAGTAAGATTCTTTGTAAAGGCTGCAATCATCACTGACCTGCTGCAACTTCACCAATCTATAAATCCAACTTCAAGCATCAAATAATTTAAAAACGAAAGTGCTTCTGCGAACGTGCAATTATTTAATTTGATACAGTATTTTTTTTGGGTTAAAAATGAAAATGCCCCCTAGCTAGCTACTCCCCTACCAGCAAGTCAGCTGTATGTATCATATTTTAAAGATAAACTTCAATCTGTACATAATTACACATGGGGTAGAGCTAGCAGCCTGGCACAGTGGCACTCCCTCAATCCTCAAAAAAGAGAGATCACGATCACAACACAATCATTTTCCTGACCAACTATATAAAAATTAGGTAAAGGACTAGTCTATCATTCCCTTTCCATATTTCATTGCCAGCACAACAACATTCTATCATGACTATGTTACATTTACATATGGTTTTCTTTTGAGGAAAGATATGCACTTCAATATTAAATCAAGTAACACAACTTCTTCTCTTACATTTATATTTTATATATAAACTGTGGACTAAGTATCCAATTAGGTATGTGTTTTGGGAGCCTAAAAAAGCGTGTTTTAAAACTCAAAACTCTGTTTCATAATAACAACTTTTTATAACTTTTTACAAACGCTCATTTTAAACTTAAAACACCGTTTTGCAACAGTTTATAAAACGTATTCTAAGTTTAAGTCCCTCGTTAATAACTTTTTTTTTTAATTGTGTGCTTAATATAGTTTATTTTTCAGTATATTTGGTTAAAATTTTATATAATTTCTCTCTTTTTTTCCGAAGGTATATATGTCTTATTTTCATGCAACTTTTTTTCTAAGTTAAATAAAAATTAATAAGTTTAAGCTATCCCCAAATAGATATTTAAAAAATAATGATATATATATATATATATATGTGCGTATTAGTGTCTAAATTATATTAGAGATTAAAAGACACTTATTAAGGTGACTTGGACTTACACCTATAAACCTATCAAGTTCATCCACTTTTTCACTTACTTAACAAAAACAAAATAGATTAAAAGAGTATTTTAAAATTATTAATTTAAAAAGGCTCGACCTATTTCATGTTTAACTTGATGATGTGACAAATGCCAACATCCAAGATCCCCGCGGTAAATAGACAAATCTTCCTGATATATAGCATTGGCGTTCGGTAGTCGGCACCACCCTTTGGAATTTTATTTATGAGGAAAGCTTTATTTGTCTATGAATAAAGGATGATTCTGATACTCTTATTCAGGACTATCTGGGCTTTTGCCCTTATTTTTTTTTTTTTTATTTAGCAATTTGCCCATGTTTGCAAACTATATAGGGGCGTGCCTCTGTTTCGATACTCGATTACCTTAAAATCGAGTTTTAATGAAATACTCGATTCATAAAAAATCGAGTTATGCCCGATCAAACTTAAAAAAAAAAAAAAAAAATTGCACGTAATTCGAATATCAGAAAATCGAGTTCCATGCAAAAAAAATTTTATAAGTGAGAGCCCTATAGTGGCGTTTTTATGCCCTATTGTGACGTTTTAAATCACTATAGCGGCATTTTCCTGCAAATTTTTTTTGTAAGTGTGATCACGCCATGCAAGTTTAGGGACCTTATAGTGGCATTTTTATGCCCTATAGTGACATTTTAAATCCCTATAACGATGTTTTCATGCAATTTTTTTTTTTATAAGTGTGATTTTTCCTGCAAATATTTTTTTACAAGTGTGATACCATTAGGAAACCCTATAGTGGCGTTTTTAAGCCCTATAGTGACGTTTTAAAGCTCTATAGCGGCGTTTTTCTGCAAATTTTTTTTTTATAAGTGTGATTACTTGATCAGGGAGCCCTATAGTGGCGTTTTTGAACTCGATTTCCCTAAAATCGAATTCCCTGCTTTTTTTATTTTTTTTATTTATTATTATTATTTTTTTTATGTTTGATCGGACATAACTCGATTTTGTACAGATCAAGTATTTCGTAGAAACTCAATTTTAAGGTAATCGAGTATCGAAACAGGGGCAAATTGTTAAATAAAAAAAAAATTTAAGGGCAAAAGGCCAGATAGTCCCTCTTATTCAAGCCAAAAAATTTGACGATGGCCCTAATTATCATCTTTCAAAAGATATGCTATTTGTTATATTTATATCTAGATAGTACATGCATTTGAAATAGAATCGGCAAAATTGTTCTGATACGATATTTTAGCACTTTCCCCCCAAAACAAAACCCTAGCGCTAGAAAATGGTTAGGCAGGCACTTGGGGGGGGGGNAAAATGACATTGGGTTTGTTTACCAAAAAAAAAAAAAATGACATTGGGTTTCAAAATGGGCTTGGTACTTAACATGCCACGCCACAAAAGGCATTTGAGATGAATCTGGCAGCCGAATGCAGTGAAACAATATTAAAGTTAGTTACGGCAAAATTTGCGGAATACTAATTTTTTAGAGAAAATTTTGGTGCAAAGTATGCATTTCGAATTATTTTGTAAGTTAGAATGTTTTTGGAATTCAAGTTTGGTAAACTCGAGTTTGGGCTGGAACTCAAGTTTGATAAATTCGAGCTCCAAGCAGAGTGTGCAGTAAGAACAAAACTTAGGTAAAGTACCTTAGATGTTGTTCCTTAAATTCCCCTCCTAAGATTTAGTCATGTGACTACTTAACTAAAAAATACACTTTCTTCCCATTAGAAAAAATCAACATGACAAAATCTTAAAAAGAGAATATAAGGAATAACACATAAGTATTGTACCTAAGTCTTGCTCATGCAGCAATATTGAATGGAACTCGAGTTTGCCAAACTCGAGTTCCAAAAACAGTCTAACTTACAAAATAGTTTCATCAGTGTGTTGCTTTCCTAAAACTTTTCTAAAATCATGATATTTGGAAAAATTTTTCCTTAAAGTTACCATTTTTGTAACAAGACATTCACCACTTAAATCCCATTGAGAATAATATCTTATGTGCTGTTCCTTAGGTTCCCCCCTTAAGATTAGGGATGGCAATTTAGATCCGATCCGCGGATACCCGGCCCGACCCGACCCTAATGGGCCGGATTTTACCCGGCTCGATAAAGAATAGGGTCGGGTATGGGTTTTTTTAAAAAAACTCGAAGCGGGTCCTGGTCGGGTCTGGGTTTTATCATAAAAAACCCGAAACCCGACCCGGTTAAGACCCGGTTATATTACATACAAAATTACTAAATTACCCTCATATATATATAGTTAAAACCCTAAACTTATGATTCCTCTCCTCATTTCAGCCTCTCACACCTCTCAATCTCTCATCTCTTTAGCTCTCTCACTCACTGTCTCTCATCTCTTCATCTCTCAGCGATCTCACACCGTTATATGCACGGCCACAAGCTGTATGTATAGCATCATAAGCATCATGAACTCATCAGACGAGCTAGTGGGACTCCCATTTCCAACAGATTTAAGAAGGGAAAGATGCAGTTTCGTCCTCGCCGTTCCCGTTTCTCTCAAGTTTCAACTTCGTTTCGTCCTCACCGTCGCCGATGTCGCACTGTCTCCATTTTTTTTTTTTTCTTCTTTTTTTTTTTTTTTTTTTTTCTGGGTTCAGTTCGCCTCAATCATGTGAATTTGTGTTTGTGTTTATGATTTCTGAAAGGGAAAAATGAAAATCATAGATCTGAAATTTTTGTTTGGATTGTGATTTTGAAAGGGAAAATGTAGATCTGAAATTTGTGTTTGTGATTTCTATGATTGTGATTGTGATTGTGATTGTGTTTGGATTGTGATTTTGAAAGGGAAAGATTTCTGTTATTGTGATTGTGGTTGTGTTTGGATCTGAATTTTTTTTTTTTTTCCCTTTTGGTTGGGCCATGAATTGGGCCCAATCCTTTAACGGGCCCGAAGGGCCCGACTGGGGCAGGTCTGGGGCCCAGGAAAAAAACCCGTTTAGTTAACGGGCCGGGTCTGGGCCATGGGTCTTGACCCGCGGGTCGGGTCCGGGTATAGAAAAACCCGGCCCGAACCCGACCCGTTGCCATTCCTACTTAAGATTCAGCTAGGGCTGTACACTGTGCGGTGCGGTCGGTTTTTATGGCCGTTTCTGCACTGCACCAGAATTTTTGATTTCCTAAAATTCCAAGCCACCGCCGCGCCTGAGGAACGGTTCTTCGGCAACCTCAGTGGTGGTTCCAGTCGACGCGGTTGTCAGTGTCCACCTGTCTATCACACACACAAAGAGGAAGAGATATTTAAATTCTAAAACCAAATCAAACCCAGAAAACCCAAGGATTCAAATCACAAATCAAAATTTAGATCAAATCTAAATATCAAAAATTCAAAACCCAATACAAACCCAAACATTAAAACCTATTACAAACCACCTATCTAAGTTTGACTAAGCTGAGTGATGGAGTGAGTGGAGTCTGAGAGACTAAGAGCAAAAGTCTAAAAACAAGAGAGAGACAAGTTAGACAATTGGGTACGGTGTGGCTGGGAGTAAACAAGAAAAAAAAAAAATTATACAATGACTTAAAACACTAACCAAATACGGCATCGTTTTTTTGTTGTTGTTGTTGTTGTTGTTTAAATGCAAGACAACTTAGACAAGACCTGAGTGAGACTATTCAGACTTTAGGATTGACACACGCTAACATTTTTTATTTATTGATAGGCACACTAACATTATTTCTTTTGACTTCACACGCGGGTGAGAAAGAAACTAAGTCCTCAAACTCCTCATCAACAAAAAAATAAATAAATAAATAAATAAAAACTAAGAGAGTAAGCATGGCGTGCTCAGCACGCCATATATCTTTAAATAGTGCACAGGCCGGCATGAGAAATTGAGAGCACATCTCAATTAAAAAAACAAACAAACAAAATTATATATATATATATATTAAATATACTCGGTGCAGTTCGGTTCTTGGCAGTGTGCACATCTCAGCATCGACGGCCGCACCGGTCCAACATCGGCACTGAAAATCTACCGCTGACCACCGTGCCGGAAACCTTCGGTGGAGCCCTAAGCGAGGTAGAGTAGTGCAGTCAGATCGGTTTTGTCGGTGTCGGTATATCCTTGAACAGGCCTAGATTTAGCCATGTAGCTACTTAACTAAAAAAATACATTTTCTTCCCATGAGAAAAAATCCACGTAACAAAATCTTAAAATGAGAACCTAAGGAACAGCACTTAAGTACTGTACCTAAGTTTTGCTCATGTAGCAATATTAAATGGAACTCGAGTTTGCCAAAAATAGTCTAACTTACAAAATAGTTTCATCAGTGTGTTGCTTTCCTAAAATTTTTCTAAAATCATGATATCTGGCAAATTTTTTCCTTAAAGTTACCATTTTTGTAACCAGACATTCACCACTCAAATCCCATAAAGAACAGTACCTTCGATGTTGTTCCTTAGATTCCCCTCTTAAGATTTAGTTATGTAGCTACTTAACTAAAAAATACACTTCCTTCTTATGAAAAAAAAATCCACATGACATAATCTTAAAATAAGAATCTAAGAAACAACACGTAAGTATTATATCTAAGTCTTGCTCGTGCAGCAATATTAAATGGAACTCGAGTTTGGCAAACTCGAGTTGCTCAAACTCGAGTTTGCCAAACTTGAGTTCCAAAAATAGTCTAACTTACAAAATAGTTTTATCAGTGTGTTGCTTTCCTAAAATTTTTCTAAAATCAAGATATCTGGCAAATTTTTTCCTTAAAGTTACCATTTTTGTAACCAGCCATTCACCACTCAAATCCCATAGAGAACTTATGGGCAAACATGAAAACGATTGCCTAATTTATTTAATGGTAGGAATATTGTGTTTGACATTTGTTATTACATGTAAATAATTGCATTGCATGTGCTATTGTGCTATGTACGGCCCTGATGTTTAATTATTTTTATAAAGAAAAAGTTTAAGAGCACAACAAAAAATTTTACTGTATTTTTATAATACTTTTATTTTGAGTTGTGGTGAGTCTCAATATATTTCTCTTTTCTTTTCTTTTATTATATTTTGATCTCCAACGAATTGACAACTTAGTTTCTTGTAAAAATATTGCGATATTTTATTGTACTTGTAAAAGAACTTTTTAGATAAATTAACATTAGTGTTTTTAAGAAATGAAAATTTTAACATTAGTCTATTTTTTTTTTTTTTTTATAATGATATTCGATAGTCTAGTGATGAGAGATATGAATCCTAAATGTTTTTCATATGAAGACCAAGATGAGGTAATTAGTTGATAAATTAACATTAGTTTTATTAAGAAATGACAAATTTAAAAGTAGTCTAAAAATATTTTATTTTTTATAATAATTGATAGTTTTTTTTTTTTTTTTTTTTTTTTTTTTTTTTTTTTTTTTTTTTTGCGAAAGAGATAATTTGATAGTTGAGGGATAGGAAATTTGAATCCTAAATGTTTATGTTATGAATACCAAGATGTGCTAATTAGTTGAACTATAATGATCTTGGTTGTTTAGCAATTATTCTAATAATCCATTGAACATGTGAGTTCATATTCTTCTTTAATAATTATAGCCCAACCGTTATGTTTTAAACCTTTTAAATGAGACGGAATGAAATTAAGGTTTGAACTCAAAATCATCTGCTATGATACAACGATAAACAATGAGTAGTTTTATATTTTAATATATTTATGTCATATAACAAATCGATTCAACTTAACCACGTTATGTTTTTAGCTTTTTAAATAAGACTTTTTTATATGGGACACAATGAAATTTAAGGTTTAAACTTAAAATCACCTATTATGATACACGGTAGATTGCCCATCAATTTCAAAAGCTTAGAAAATAATAAATTTAATCATTGTTCTAATAGTTTCAATCTCTTAATATCTTTTTATTAAAATTTTAAAAATAAATTTCATTAGTTGTGAAGATCGGCTCCTCAATATCGTATATATAAAATTATATATTGAGATCATAACTAATCATCACACATAGATGGAGCCTTTAAGAGAGATTTTATTCTTTCAATGAGTCAGGAGACGAACCATCCCATTTCATAGCTCAATCGTTGGGAGAAAAAAGAAAAGGAAAGAGCCATGAGTCATGTTGTATTTTTTATTTTGTTTCTGAATTTATATTTTAATATTATAATGTCATATTACAAATCGATTCTTGATGGTACAAACTTTATACTATGAGATTGCAAATATGGAAGCAATAGCATTAACATTCTAAAACTAGGCAGTCAGATTATACTTTTTGATGCTCCAATTACAATGAGTCAATGAGTTGCTCCAATAATTATTTGAGAGGCGAAAAAGAGTAAAAAACACATAGGCTCCTTTAGATCAAATCCATTATATATCTTCTCCATGATACCCATTGCCATTGGCATCTGCATTATCTTCTTTATCCCAAAGCTCTTTCATGAAATACTCAAATTTCTCCACAATGCCCTCTGGCATAGACACAAGCACTCTCACTGCATCAAAGTCACCAATAACCGGTAAAAATAAGCAGTAAATATCACTTGTCAGAGACCCCATATGTAGTGGCTTTCCTTCTCCAAAATCCAAATCCTCTAATCCTAACTTCGACCATTGTGATATAACCAAACTTGTGGTTAGGTCCGTTTTCACCGATTTATCTTCCAGTAAATCAATCATAGACCTTATGTACTCATCATTGAGAGTAGATTTAGCTTGTTGCACTAGCTTCACCCCATGGTACAAGTTAGAGGTGACCAAGTCCTTCACATTGGTTTGGGCACATCCTAGCACAAACCCATTTCCATAGTACCCTAATGGTAATTCTGGGTTCATTTTTTTTCGAACACTAACTGAGAAAAGGAGCTTGGCATTGAGTGAGGGTGACATGTCCAATGAGTTGCTCCAATAATTATTTGAGAGGCGAAAAAGAGTAAAAAACACATAGGCTCCTTTAGATCAAATCCATTATATATCTTCTCCATGATACCCATTGCCATTGGCATCTGCATTATCTTCTTTATCCCAAAGCTCTTTCATGAAATACTCAAATTTCTCCACAATGCCCTCTGGCATAGACACAAGCACTCTCACTGCATCAAAGTCACCAATAACCGGTAAAAATAAGCAGTAAATATCACTTGTCAGAGACCCCATATGTAGTGGCTTTCCTTCTCCAAAATCCAAATCCTCTAATCCTAACTTCGACCATTGTGATATAACCAAACTTGTGGTTAGGTCCGTTTTCACCGATTTATCTTCCAGTAAATCAATCATAGACCTTATGTACTCATCATTGAGAGTAGATTTAGCTTGTTGCACTAGCTTCACCCCATGGTACAAGTTAGAGGTGACCAAGTCCTTCACATTGGTTTGGGCACATCCTAGCACAAACCCATTTCCATAGTACCCTAATGGTAATTCTGGGTTCATTTTTTTTCGAACACTAACTGAGAAAAGGAGCTTGGCATTGAGTGAGGGTGACATGTCCAATGATTTAACCCAGCAACGCCACGTGTGAGATGCGAGTGCTTCAAAGGTTGTACACTTGAGCGAAGGTACACATTGCCTCTTGAGGTGAAGGATATGAGAGGTGGTGAAGGTTAAGGACGTAGGAACGAGCGGCTGAGACTGAAGGAACTTGACCATGTCAATAGTATTGTTATCGTTGGGATTAGTTCTGGTGTATTCGGGATGAGTGAAACTTGATTTTGGGGGACTTCGAGGTTTTAACATGTGGCGGTTGTGCAGCGGTGTGATTGGTAGACCAAGATTCGGCCTGGCCGTGATGTGGGCCCATGTTTGTAAAAACTGTGATGTGCCAATTCCGTCGCATAGACAGTGGTTGATCGCGGTGCACAGGATCATACCTCCACAGCGTAGATTCGTCACCTTAAAAAAACAAATTAAGATTGCAGTAAGGCAAGGAAAACATTGATGACTGATATAATTGGTTGGGCTGTTACTATGTACTCCAGAATTAAACTTCATTTCTCACATAAACTTGAGATCCACTCTTCTGTGAGGGAGAATATAGTTCTAAAAGGAAAACTAGTAGGTTCTTTTAGAGCACAAAAAAATTTTGCTCTCTTCTTTTATATTTATAGTGAACCTTATCATGAATTTAATGAGTAAATTTTACCGTAAATGTGAGAGGAAAGAGTATTATTCTATGTTCTAAGAGCACCTAAAAATTATTCTAAAATACATAATAATTTTTCAATTCATTGTGATTGATGTATAATTACATAAATTAGTTAGGTGAAAGTCTTAATCACAACAGATCATATCCTAAGTAAGAAAAATATGATGTCATGTCAGCATCTTCTCTTTAGATACCATTGGTGTTAATTAGACACCATACACAACCCAAAGTTCACCAACTGAGCTCGTGAAAGGCACAGAAGAACCAGGAGCAATTTCAGCGTTTTTAGGTAGGGTCACCTACTTTTGGGTCATTATCTTGATAGGAACATACATATGGGGAACATATGACTTGTTGTGTCACTCAAACCGAAGCCATTTAGTAACTTGCCATTACTAGTATTTTTAACTATGGTACACTTTTTAGTTTTTACTCTTTTGTCTGTGAATTTTTTATTTTTTGGGTGCGTGTGTTTGTTTTCTTATGTTCGGTAGAAATTAAGGTAATTAGGTATAGCCAAATTGCTATCTTTATTCTTGAAAGAAAAAAAGAAGAAGAAGAAGAAGAAGGTATGGCTAGAGTGATTTCAAACAATTGATTATATGATAATATAGTGATGTTTCTAATGGTCTGTATGGATTGAAGGAAAAGATGAGAGAGTAGAGTAAATTAGTCAAAATTTAATTTCACTCTCAACCCAAACTAGGTGAAAATAACAATTACCCATGTGAAATTTCCCTAAAATTCAAAAAATGATTGGGCATGTCTGACAAACTGACAGTGTGAGTCAATGGAAAAGACAAAACTAGCCCTGTCCTGGCGAGCAGGAATGTTGCAAATTAAGCAAGGCACCATTCAAAGCGACGTGGTTTTATTTATGCACCTTAGTGTATTGTTAGGTCGGCACTTGACTTGGCAGCATCATTTGCTGAAGGGATATATGATTGAAAGAGATTGTTCAAAGTGGAAGAGCTAGAACTATAATTACAGCACTAAGCTTAACAACCGGTTATTTGCTAAGTTTCTAGGATAAAATGGATTAACAAAGGACCAAAACATGTGGACAATAATAGTAAAGTCATAATTCAAAGACAGTAAGTTTTTTAATCTAGAAAGAAACAAGAGCTCTTGGTTAATATAAAGAAATTTAAAGTGAATCTTTTTTATATTAAAAGATTTATAAGGGGGGCTTCTTTTTGGGCTTGAATTTTTAAAACCCCACAAACCCGAAAAAAATGAAGAGAGATGCTATAAGGAAAAGCAAAGAATACAAAAGAAACATTGGCATAACAAAAGAAAAGAAATAAGACCTGAACTACAAGAGGAGGAACATCCAAGAAAGTGAGAGCTTCCACCCTATACAAGAGCTTTCTCCAAGACCTGTTTGGTTTGTTGGAAAGTTGAAGAAAATCTTCAGCAGTGATGTCCATGAAAGCCTCAGCAAAAACAGCACCTTCTCCATTACAATCAACTTCAAACTTCTGTTCATCCTCAGCAGTGGCTCTCAACCTCCCAGCTAATGGGTAGTAATCCACAAGAACTCTGGAAAGAGAATATTTCAAGTTGTCTGAACTCACAGATTTCTTGAAAAGGTAGAGATATTTAATGGAGAACCTAAGGAACTTTTGGTCATCAAGATTAGAGAGATACAATGAATGCTTTGGAGTTGGGGTACTTGGGCAAATTAAGATGGGTTGGTTTGCATAGCAACAATCTGGGAGTTCTACAGGAGATTTTAACATATTTTCTGTTATGTTCTGCTGTTTTTTTTTTTTTGGGTGAGAAAGAGAGATAGAGAGTGAGCGAGCGATAAAAAGACAAGGTGAGAGAAATGGAGAGCTTTGTAGACAAGAGAACAATGGGTTCTGTCGAAGATCTACGGTTGGATATGGTAATAGATACGATCAGACACCTTTAAAGAGTAAGAATAAGGAGAGGGCCGGAGCATTACGCTAAAAATGTGCCCTCCCTTTTGAGCACTTTTTTGTGGCATCAAAAATATATATTTATCCAGTTTTGGGTATTATCAAAAATTAATAAGTTAATAAAATTAGATTGTATAAGAAATTTAAACTATTGAAATATGATAAATTTAATCATTTAACCATATATTTCTAACACTCCTCCTTATATGTGGGCCGAAACTATCTTTTAATAAGTGATGTCTAATATGTGGGAATTTAAATGAGAGGTAGAGTGGAGGAGACAAGGATTTCATGCTTTGATATCAAATTAAATTATCGATTATCCCAAAAGTTTAAGTTATTGAGATATGATAAATTTAATCATTTAACCACATATTTATAACACATAATTTGCAAAGATCTAGTTGTTTTAGTCTATTTATCTGCACATTGGTTAGCCTTCCCATAAATATTTATGTTCAACGATAACATTAAGGAACATCCTCGGTTGGATCTTGCAATCAATTAACAGATATTCTAGAATAAGGTTTTTAGAGGAGGGATTATTCATCCAAAAAAAAAAAAAAACTATAACTTCAACATCCATTTGAACAACAAGAAAGGAGAAATCTAACCAATAAATTTTGTTTCTATTTAATTATCTTTGAAAATAATGATATTGTTTAATTGTGTTTTATTAGCCCATGCGATTAGGTGTCTGAATTTTAATCGAAAAGCTTAATATATTGCACATAAGTTATGCACTTATCTAAATAGGAGATGACAATTTTGCCCTGCTCCTTCCTGCTTCGCTCCACGCGGATTTTTTCCGCCCCGCAAAGGTAGTGGGGCGGGGATGGGGCAAGATTTTATCTTCGCACCATGGGGCGAGGCAAGGATAGATAAGACTTTCAGACCCACCCCGCCCCATCTCGCCCCACATTGATAATAGTTAAATTGTAAATTTTTTATACCCTAAAACCCTACTATTTAAACAAATATATCGTTAGCCTATTTTATTCTACGCAACATGGCTCCTTGCCTCTTTTTTCTCTCTAGCAATGTTGGAAATAAGGTATCAATTTTAACTTTTTCTTTTGTCTTTATTAGAAACAAATTTATATATTATTGAATTTTTGATTTTGTATTATGAGATTTTTTGTTGTTGTGATATTGTCTTGTTAAACACTTCAATAATATTTTTCATTTTTTGCTAAAAATTAGTTTGATTTGATGGGATAAATTTACTTATAATTTCAAGTATATTTTTATTAATGAAAAAAGTTTTACTAAATTTTTTTTACTAGCTATGAGAAAATTAATAAGAAATAGAGTTTTACAGGGTGGGGTGGGGTTTCTCAAGGCCCCAAAGGGTGAGGATGGGGTAAGAAAACTTTTCTCATCATGCAAAGTGGGACAGGTATAGGGCAAGACAAAACTATGTGGAGCAGAGGCAACGACCCATCATTTGGCCCCACCCCACCCCATGGCCATCCCTTATCTTTATCAAATTCATATCAATAACAAGTAATGTAACTTCCAAGATCATAGGTATTTTAAAAAAATAATGTTACTCCCAAAATCACACATTGGAGAAAATGATATATGACCAAAAACAATAGGATAAAAAAGAAGAAGGGAGAGGATATATTTGGACTTATTGCTTTAAAAATTATAGTGTCATTGTTCCAACATGATCCTCTTTATTTCGCTTCCTTCTCATGATCAATATTTTAATACTTGAATCTGATAATATATAAAGTATCACATTAGTTAAAATTTTAAATGACATGGCATTACTACACCTTTAGATTTGTAAATTGTAATAATTAATTTAAATTAAAAAATGGATCAATTTCAAATGGAGATTATCATAACACGAGTTAGAGATTGAAAAGTGTTTTAACATAAGTTTTATATTTATAAAGATGTACAAGTAGCTTGGAAAGTTACCTGTCTATCTTGTATTAGGATTCTCTTTATTCAAAATTGATCAATTTCATGGTTTATTACAAATTTAAAAGCGAATCCTCTATATTTGAAATAGATCTATTTCAAAAGACACGTGGTGTACTTTCAAATCTAATAAATAAAATCTCTAACCGTGAAATATTTTTGGCATGGACCACTGAGAATATGTTATCACTAGACGCTTCATTCTTCACCCAAAGTCTATCATTTACTAGTAGCAAATTTTCAATAGATCCATGTACAAGATTCAATTATCTTTTCTATCTTTTCAACTTTTTCATTTCCATATTCATATTTTTCTACTAAACATTTAAAATAAATACTTGCTTCAATATAGATTATAATATAACTAAAATAAAATAAAATTTAAAGCTTGGAACAATATAATCTAATTTATCAAATAACTTCACTTAACATTATAATTAACTATAATCTCAACCTTCACAAGTGAAGATAGATTAACTTGAAATCAAAATGTGGGTTCCAGTTAGTTCAACTGGTAAAATCTCTGATGGTTGTATAAGAGATCTGATGTTTAATTCCCGCCTACACCAAAAATTGACTAATGTCTTGGTTTGATGACAAAAAGCTATTATCAAAAGCGGAGGCTATAAGTTGAAACTCTCTCTAAATAAAATTTTAAAAAAAAAACTTATACTGTTCACATCAATTGTATATAAACACAAGATATAAATAATGAAATAAAATTGATTCTAAAAAAAAAAAAATTATCTGCCTTAAATATGATTTTTGTTAATCAGTTCATTGGTAAGGTCAAAAGAGTGATTTAATATTGAATGGTTATCCAGAGATACTTAAAAAGAAAAAGAGCGAAAAATAAAATAAAAATGTAGTATATAGTTAGACATTGACCACTTTTTAAGCCAAAATAATTAATAGACAAGAAACAAATTTTATTTTAAGTGTGAGTATATATATATATATATATAAAAGTATGCTGTTATGATCAAAATTATGGGACCTTTTTTTCACTTGAGGGCCTAATGTGTTAACATAAATGGCCTAGTATCTAGGGCTATATCAAACCTTCGTAGATATATTGGATTATTTGGCAAGGAAACACTATTTTTGTTTTAATTGTTGTGCATACGCGTCATCCTTTAATTAAAAAAGGAAAATAGATTGCATTTTTTTTTTTTAAAAAACTTTTGTTGTTGATGATGGTTTATTTAACGCTCGAGATGTGATCCATTTAACGTGGATTAACTTTAAAATATCCATTCTCTCCTTTGTAGAGGTCTAGAGAGAGTTGCAAGTACCACTTAACAAAAAAAAAAAATCGAATCATTATTATCTCACTTTTCTTTTTATTTTTTTAAGAAAAAAGTTAGAAACAACAATATCTTACTTGCAAATTGCAATATTACTTATTAGTTAATTGGATAGAGGGCTGCAATCTTGTTTTAAAATGCAACAAGAATATAAGTCAGTAACCTGTCTCTTCAAATTTGGTGGAAAAGACTAAAAAGTGCTTCGAAGTCCAGTTAAGAAATAGAATAATGATAGTCACACACTCCTTATTATATACTTATACTAAAATACAATAACGAGTAAAATCGTGTTTAAGGAATGTACATATATATGAAGTATACAATAACGAGTAAGTAATAAAATTTCCTGCAAAAAGTATATTTATAGCAGTACTGGACTATCCTCCCTTAAATGTACGTACCTAAGAGTTTTATAACATAGATAAGCTTTTTGGTTGGCAATTGGCATTCTTTTTCTTCGTAGGGGAAGGGGTTCGTTGAATTGGGAGGCCATTTGACTCATTATATCCTATGGTTTGCGTAATTTGACCACAACTTATGAAAGATTCGATTCTTGCAATTTTGTTTTAATCTTTTCTTCTCTCTTTTTTGTCTCTGTAGATAAACAGTATTGTACTTTGTCTTCTTTCTTCAGTGTCTCCTAGAATTCAAAAGGTACATCAATAATTCACTTTTTGATTGGTTAGTGAATGCTGATTTATCTTTTAACGAAAAGTATTTCCAGGGAGTGTATCCTGGAATTTAAAGGATACACTCGCCCTTGTGTTTTTGTGTTGTGACGAATCTAATCGAGTACTTTTTCAAATTCCATTGAGATTTGAAAATGTCTGAAAAATTTTGGGTCCCTAGCAAACTATTCTTTTTAAAGTGATTCAATGAACTATGAAGATCAAAATCATCCTTTTGTAGATGCCTAGATATACAAGAAATCTAGTACAAGACAATTGATAGACTTCATATCTGAAATATTTTCTAGCTCATTTTCTATGGCTATTGTTCTTGCTTGCTCGTGGCATGCATGCAGAACAAAATTTCTAAAAAGAAGCATTTGGATATATGTTTTCTTCTGTAAACCACACTTTCATATGTTGGATTGTGTGCCCAAATAGTGCACAATATTGATGTTGAAATGTGTGGTTAAATAACCCACAATATGTTTGTGTAATTCTCAAAAGAAATTACCTTACACGATATTGTATATAAGATGATTATTATTAATAAAATTGTTTGAATAATGGAATTGCATGTTTTGGCTATGATTGGCTGTGTGGGGTTTGACATGGTGGTCAAATTTGCAGTTGAGATTTCTCAGGGATAATGAGTTGTAAATGAGGATAGTAAGGTGAATAAGAGATCTAATTTTAACGTTTATTTAAACGTTAGAGACTTTAACGTTCATGTCTTGTCTTAATTTATAAGAACTGAAATGAACGTTAGCAACTTTTGTGAGTTTTTAGATATCCTACTTGAGATCTCTAGATAAGATAACCACACAAAAATCTTACAGAGTGAAAAAAAAAAAAAAAAAAAAAAAAAAAAAAAAAAAAAAAAAAAAAAAAACTTGCAAAATGAAAAAAAAAAAAAAAAAAAAAAAACACTGCAACCCAAACACTATTTCACTTTTATCTCCCCATTTGAATATTTGTTTTAGATATTCACTCTCTTAGTGTTTTAGTTGAACGAGAGTTCTATTTCAATTTGAGTTCTATTTCAATTTTGCTTCATCATATATTTTTAGAGATGATGAATCATATTTTTTGTTTCAAAAAGTAACAATGGACTTTAGTTAGGAGCCTCATGGAAGAAGCCAATTGGAGTCATGAAGCAGAACGAATCAATTTCATTATCTGATAATATTTATGTAATTAATAATGATACAATCATATAGATACACCAAGGAGCTTCGTAGCCCAACTAACACTTCATTTTATTTTCAATAGAGATATATAGGGATCAAATTCCTCTTCACCAACCATAAAATTATAAATAAATAAATAATTATGTATACAACAGTTTCTTTAACTTTTCTCTTCTTTTTTTTTTTTGGGGAGGGGGGGTGAATAATTGTTTTTCACTTGTTGAAGTGGCAAATAGTAGTTAGCATAATATCACTTTTGATGTAAACAGAACATAACCTGCTACCTCATCAATTGTGAAAAATATTGTGAAATTTTAAGATGTAATTAATAATTATACTTATGTTTATGTGAGATCAATACACATGAAACTCATGTATATTTTGAGAATTTATTGGACAAAACAATAATTAGAGGTTGTTCACATATTTTACACATATTTTAAAATTTTAATTTTACAACCTCACATCTTTCGTGCGATGGTCACTACACAAGTTTGTGGGATATGGGAGTAAGGGCTGGGGTTCAAGTTTTCAAGAGGGAGAGCTTTACACACATATACTCTTAGATTAAGTTAGAGTAGAATTTCTATCTTGTATAAAATAAATAAATAAATAAAGATTTTTAATTTTGTACATATTTTTAGCCTTATTAGCCAATCCCTTGATTATGGCTTGAATTAAGGCATATCAATTGTCCTTGGTACAAGTCTCATCAAGACCTCCTATCAAAAAAAAAAGTCTTATCAAGGCCTGAATCAAGGAGTCCAAATCTTCTGTCCCACTTTTTTTGCTCCACTCTATACTCCACCAATAAATATTTGCACGTGTTCATCTAATTAATTAAATATTATCATTATTGACTTATTAATACTACAGTTATTAATTAATAATAGTATTTAATTAATTAAGTAAACACGTAGTAAATATTTATTGGTGGAGTATAGAGTGAAGTAGGAAAAGTGAGACAGAAGATTTGGACTCTGAATGAAGACATTTCCTAGGAGTAGGGAAATAAATAAGTAGATACAAATCGAGAAAATAGTTTTTTATACCTTAACTTAATGTTTCCCAAGAGTGTTGCCGAATCTTTGCCTACTTTCGAAAAGATTTCAACCAATATGTCAGTATAAAGATATTCTAATAAGTATTCACTTTTTGGTTTTTTTTTTTTTTTTTTTTTTTGAAATAATGTTATAACATTTCAGATTTTGTTCTATTATTTATTTTTCTTTTTCTTTTTTTAGAAATATATATATATATATATATATATATTTGTATATTATAACACTATGTTTAGGACTTTCATTCAGATATTTGCAACAATTGAAAATTGAAAGTTAGGGATTTTGGAGTAGAAAAATGAAAGATTAAAAATTGTCAAAATTTTAAAATAAGTCAAAGCTCATATAAAAGTTCTTAAAATTTTTATAGGTATATTGTTAAATTTTTAAAAGTATATTGGTTTATTTTTAAATTTACTCTTAAATAGTCAAATTATTTATTTAAATTTTTTATATATGAATTACACTTTAAGTTAATTTATACTTGCATCATATTTATTTGGAAATAAAATTTCTGTTAAGATTTTTATTTTTTTAATTTTTTGTATTAATTAATAATTTTTATTCAATTTTATTTTCAACTCTTATTTTGCTTTGCACACACCTTATTAATTTCACAAGAGGTGTTTACGACATAGGCACCAACGAGCTTTGGCTGAAATGACGTCCACGTAGGTCTTCAAAATGCCTTTAACAATAGGGTAGAGTTTTTCTTCTTAAAAAAAGAAAAAAAAAAAAACAAAAAAAAAATTACTATATTCACAATATTTTTATAACAGATCATAAGTGGTAAATTATTATTAGTTATAATTTTAATTTATCACGGAAAATACTTTTTAGCCTATCAATAACTGCCAAAAACAACCTACTACTTAAAACTTGTTATAAAATTTTTGTAAAAATTTTGTAAACATGATAGCATTTCTAAAAAGAAAAAAGTTAGAGTTAACACGTTATCTCCATTACAAATTCAGCTTAGGTCCAGTGTCGTGTGCACTAAACCTTGTAGGATGCTTCCACGTGTCAACATCTTATCATGTTTAGTGCAAAGGTCACACTAGATCCAAGTCTCTCACCTTGGGGAGGATGAACGTTGCCACGTGCCAACATCTTATTAGGTTAAGTGCAAAATACACACTAGATCAAAGCCTCTCTCCTATGTGAATGTTCATATAAAAAAAAAAAAAAAAAAAAAGGGAGGATATATGATTAGGATTAGGATAGCCAATTTGGTACAAAACATACTAATTAGTAATTACTATGCGTTGTTGCTTGATAGGCGGTGGGGAAATTTTTTTCATGGCACAGTGTCACTGTCAATCAAGATACTCAAGAAGGGGCTTTTCTATTTTAGCCAAAAAGAAGAAAAAGAAGAGGAAGCAAACACAGAGAAAGATAAGAAAAAGGAGACCAAACCTGCCTTATTCTTTTCCCCCTCCCCCAGCTTTTGGCTCTTTAAATAGCAAGAAAGCAAGGATTTTAATGCCCAAAAGCAAAACTAATTGATCACACCGAAGTGTAAAGTCTAATTCTAAAGAGAGTGTTTTTCTTTTCAACGTAAAATGATTTTAATTTGAGCAAAATTTTCGGAAGTTCCAAACAATTGGAAAAAAAAAAAAGAAAAAAGAAAAAAAGAAGAAGATAAATACGTTTCCCAATAAATATTTTACACCTAAACCAAAAATAAAGACCTAAAATACCACAAAAACAGGAGAAAATTTATCATATTTTTGCTATATGTATCCACCCTCTCACATGAGGTGGGTCTCACAAGTGTGGGGTCTATTCTCATGTGAGAGGTTAGATACGTGTAAAGAAAACATGTTATACACTTATACTACATCACAAGAGAGAGACAATGAAAGTATTTGTTTAAGGAACATAGTAGTGATTAAGGAACACAATAGGTAATAATTTTGCAATCACTTACTCCATTTTTTTCCCTGGCAATAAATTTGAACTACTTCGACACCAATTGATTCCTGACTTGAGTGAAAGCTTTTGAGCTTTAGTCACTTCATAAGACGGAGATATTATGGTAGTTGGTTCTTTTATAAAGATTAGAGCACATGGAATGAAACGACTTGAGCAACTTTCAATTGTGCTTAAAGTTTCACCCGATGGCTCCATTAACTTTGTCCCTCATAGAGTCCTTCTGTGTCGAAATAAAGTTTTTTGTTTTTTATTTTTTATTTTTTTATTTTTATATCTTTCTATAGCAGATTATGCCTTTGTAGGAGATATATCGAGTATCTAGACGGTTTATGCTGCTCAAAAGACTTAAAAATCTTTGGGGGATCTGTAATAGATCTAATGCCTTTTAAGCAAAGATTCCTGCTGCCACCATTACTTAGTCAATATAAACTTGTATGAATATATTCATCATTCAGACTTTAGAGAATAGCCCAAAAAACATTGTCAGAAAAAGTAACTAGCACCATATTCCCAACACAATATTAGTTGCAAAATTTTCATGACAAGGAAAATCCAGAGTTTGAAAACCATGGAGCTTTTCCTGATTATCTTTTCACTTAAAAGAGTAGTGAATATTCCTATATCTATTTAAATTCATAAGCCTTTTGGAATCAAATTTCTTAAGAGCATTTTCGTTTTCTCCTATTCCAAGGATAACCAAAATATTAGTCCGCCACGATAAAATGGAATCCAGTTCCTGTCAAATATACTTAAATTTAGAGGGATATATGCCTAATCCACGGCAGATAAGCGTATCAGAGATTTATTTGGGGATCAAAACCTCATTCACCAATATGTTTCAAAATTGCATGCGTCTTCATCATTTATGCAGTAACAGCATCAGCATGCCTGCTCAATTATGCAGAACTCTGATCCCATTTTACCCTAACCCAAATTGGTCACTTTGACATATAAGTTCCTAGCATATATTTACTAACCTCAAGAAGTGGGCCTTCTGATTCCTCAAACCTTTGTTTCTTCATTATAGTGCCAGAGTTTGACTCCCCTAATAGAGTCCAGCCAAACTTCATTGTCCGAGGGGAACTACTGTGTATTACCATTTGCCACACAAAATTGCAGCAAGCCACTTACCATACCCCATTTCCCTACTTCCCTCGACAATAGATGCCCTCGCTACTGTGACTACTGACTATGACTAGGATCTGCTCATAATATTAATTGTTTACTACGAATAATGGAAATGAAAACATGAGATGTCTAGCTGTTGTACTCAACCCTGACTTCAGGTTTAGATGGTTTTTTTTTTTTTTTTTTTGGTCTCTCTTTTTTCTCCTCTGTTTTTTTGTTTGGCCTGAGTAAAGATGTGAAATAAAGCTGCTTCATCTAGATATCTTCGTTCTACTTTACCAAATTGCAGTAACAGAGATCCATATAAGTAAATGCTTAATAAAAATAGCATAGAAAGGATCAAATTTCACGGACCATGAAAACAAAAAAATTTCTTTCAACTGCAGTTCTTATTGGAATGAACTAGTGAGAGGAAAATGGAGCAAGTAAACATAGGAACAAGAAGAATTATGGGGAGAATAGACTATGATCATAACCGAGCAACATAGGAATTCGCCTGTGTGACATATCTCACCCATCTATATGGATTGTCCGTCTTGGACTTCTTAGCTATCTGCAAGTATTTTACCTGCATAAAAAAGAACAGAGAAATAAACACCTTAAACCATTAAAAAGGAGATAAAAATGAACACATGGGGAAAAAAGGTTTGAGTATTAAAGGGTAAACATCTTGTTATATGGCAGCATGCCAGTTCTATGATAAAAAATGTTAGTTTTTTTTTTTTTTTTTTTTTTTTAAATGTTGTGTTAAAAAAAAAAAAAAATCTCAATGGATATCTGAAGACTAAAAAATAACCATAACAGATAGAATGGTACTCAATGAAATCCTGCCAACCATTACAAAACCAAATGTTGTTATCAGCTTTCTTCAATTCCATTTGCCAAATACCACCATAGGGAGTAGTGAGTGTAGCTACGGTGGATAGCTCAGCATTGTTGAATCCTGACCACAAGTACCCATCCACACTGACGTGAAAACACAGAGCATCCTTGAAAAGTTTATGCATCAATTTTGGGGGTGAGCTATCTCCCATTGCTACACTGATGTTTGCAGTGTTGTATGTGCTGCTCAATAGCTTCACACTGTTAAATCCTGTTGAGTCATATCATCCACACACACATTAATACATAGATATGTATCCTTTTGCAATGCACCATTTTCAAGGATGCAGAGCATCCCTAAAAAGTTTATAATACATTTAACACAGCTTAGCACTATCTCATCAAATTATGTCAGATGAAGCACAGGAATGCTGAATAGTCTTCGTGTGAACCCTGTCCAGTCATATCACCTACCCGCACGTCAATACATAAATTGCATCCTTTTGCAATGCACCATTTTCAAGGATGCAGAACATTCCTGAAAAGTTTATGATACATTTAACATAGGTCAGCAGTGTCTCGTCAAGTCATGTCCAATGAAGCATAGGAATGTTGAATAGTCTTCACGTGAATAAATACACAACCTCCTTTGCAGTACACATCACCAGCCCACTGCTATAGCACAAGCTATAGCCATATCAAATAGCTGCCTCAGCGAACCATATGCACCAACAGGTGCCACTGTATAGCCAAGTCGTGTTCGCAGTTTTGCATGTGCTCCTCAACACCTCACTGAATAATACACTGTCAAGTCATATTATCTTTATTCACGTGAATACTTGCCCTTGCAAAACTCCTATATAATGTCCCAGTTACATCTACCCTTACAAAACATCTACGCATACTGAAGTCCCATTTACATCTACCCTTGCAAAACATCTACACATATCGATCAAAAGTCACATTTTCCAATGTCAATGTGTAATTGGATGCTACCTCATTTTCCAGATAACTATAGAAAAGAGAGAGATTCCGACGAGAGGGAACACTATGCCGGATTGCGATGGGACTAGGACTTTCGTGTGAATGAGTCCAACGCTTTGCATGATGATCTCGTGCAACTCGGAGTGCCTCTTGTCGACCGTATCTTGCTCACACTGCCACGGCGAAACATGCACCAATATGAGCGTGCAGTGACAAAAAAAAAAAAAAAAAAGAGAACAATTTGATGATACTACATAGGTCCCGGTATCACATGCTATAACTGGCGGAAGAGCTGACTGCTGCAACGAACAAGCAACTCACTCTGACGGAATGTAACAATGTCCTCAACTACGAGGACTATCTGTCAGAGTGAATGCCTATGTGGTATGTGTGTTATATCTAGGGTTAAGTTAATAATGTTAGTAGAGTTAGTGTTCAATATGCAATGCATGCATATTGGTGACATTGTGTAAGTTATTTTAAGTTTTCTGTGTTATGTTCCAATTGTTTATTGAAAAACATTATGTGTGGAAATATTTAACTTTTATGTATTATGTGGAAATAATCTATATTACGAATAATGTGCATTCTCCTCACAATCAGTAATAAGGTTTATATAGTACAAATGCAACAATAGTGACACATACATTTAAAACATAGTTAAGCAAGATAGTTCTCCAACAAAGTCTAATTACATCACGAAACGATTACTCTTCATCTGATATCTCCATGTTTGACTGATAAATGGGATCAGTAATAAGTGATTGCATGAATTGTGCGTGCTCATACCACCGTCCTTCCACTAACTCTCGAATCTCAACTTGGGCCGATATTGATTAAGACGTATCTTCATTTGATTATTTTCTTCTCTTATATGGTTCAATGCTTTACGAAGTTCTTTGATCGTGTCTCTGGGCATCTGCGATGCAAGTCGCCGAGGTACTGGTAACTTAAAACCAACAAACTCATCATAAAACATTTGTTATTCACGAAATAACCAAGCCCACTCCTGTCTCATGGTATTGTGAATGTAAGCACTATTTCGCAGATTCAAATTGATTGGATAGCAGAACTTATCTTCCAATACCCAGCAGTGAACACATCGTGAGGCCTATAGAGTTGTGGGTTGCCAGAACCAAACATTGACGCTAAACACAATAACATCAAATGATCAAATTAATAGTGTGCATCAACTGTTAGTAAATAATGTAATGCTGCATAAGATGGTACATGACAAAGACATTCATAAATTTGTGTACTATTACATGCTAAAAATGAAATACTAACACTCAAATTTGACCATAAACATTAGACATTGTTGTTAATGTCTACACGTTGTGTGCAATAGAAGATATTGTTGTTAATGTCTAGACCAATGATGAGTATGTTCATTCAACTTTTGCAAATCTAAAGATTAACTATTCATTAGTTTTAGCAAATCTAATGAATTTTATTTTTTTGTCAATGAAATTTACACTAGGAAATACCCAATATAGCCCAATGTACACACATAACACTCATAACCGTTTCTATAGATTATTGTACATTTCTTGTAGCACCAAACAACTAAAATAACCCTAATCTACTCACACAACACTCATTCAAGAAAATACCAAAGCACAAGTAATACAACCTATTAAATGAAAATTCCTCTCTAACAAAAACATACGTTATGGTTGACAAAATTTTGTAATATCTACAACTACTTTTACCTACACAATAAAATTCTCTATGTATTTCAAAGAAGAAAATGAGTTTCTCACCTGAGATGATAGAGAGATAACACCAACTTCTGACAGAAAATTCTGAACATGAGGAGAAGCTGATCTGAAAATGATGAGGAGAATTGCATAAGAAGCTGATTTGTGAAGGGAGGAGTAAATAGCAGAACAACTCGATCATACTAAAGATGAGTAACAAGTAACATTTAATAACTTGATTTCCCATTCATCGAGTTTAGCTTCACATGCAAATAAGTGATTTGAAATCGGGTCAGAATGTAGCAAAACAAATCGATCATACCAGAGCCGAGTAACGTGAATAACTCGATTTCCCACTCATCGGGTTCAGCGTCACATGGTAAAAAATGATTTGAAATCTCATTAGTAACTCATTTTCCTTATTGCCAAGTTACAAACAGTAACGCAGAATATTTTATTGCCCAAAAGCCACGTTGGAAGACCAGCGTGGCAAGAACTTGCCTAGAACTCAGCTTTGTTATAATCAAGTAATTTAAGTAACTCGATTTTAGGTTCATCAAGTATCAAAACATGGGCACGCATCTATATAGTTTTGAAACAGGGGCATAATGCCAAATATTTTTCCCTAAATAGGCAAAAGGCCAGATAGTCCACCTCATGTTAGGTTGCAACTCATCCAAGACCATTAAAAATGTGTTCGAAAACTACTTTGTAGATTGCAATGAAGCTACATTGTCGAAACTAAGATCCAATTATGGTTAATAATCCACTCTTAAAATTATGATTTCTAGACATCCTCAAGCTGTTGTTGATCCACTCAATTCTTTGTATGAAGAAAGCAAATGATCTCACAATATGAACTTGGGATGCTTTAGGGTTTGATCAATGCTAGATTGGGAGAGGAGATTTGAGATTGCAATTTGAAATTTGAAATTGGGGAAATTTTCATACTATAGTTGCCTAGGGCTCGCAATCGAGAAATATGATATTGGGGCAAAAATACGGGTTTGAGTAGAGCAAATCTAATGTATGGCCTTTAACATATAAAACAAATTTCATGTTACTAAAAATAAACCAACTTATTATTCTGTTAGCTACAAACATAGAAAATTAACAAAACTAGATAGAAGAAGGTCTTGCAAATATCATGTTTTAAACTTAAGGTACTACAATTCACTCATTTAAAACATCAAAGACAAAAAACGCTTAACTTATAAACTTTACAAACCAATAGCGTAATTTTATATTGTGTCATTTTTTATCTAAACAATGCCTAGATAGCTTGTAGCTCACTCTGCACTTCTCCCAAAAAAGGGACAGGACAAGTATCTAAGGGAAATCTGGTACTGTAATTCACTCATTTAAAACATCAAAAACAAAAAACATTTAACTTATAAACTTTACAAACCAATAGTGTAATTTTATATTGTGCCATTTTTTATCTAAACAATGCCCAAATAGTCTGTAGCATACTCTACACTTCTCCCAAAGGAGGGATGGGACAAGTATCTATGGGAAATCTGACACGCTACAACTAAAAAGTTAGGATTAATGGAAAATTACTATAAAAGAATGAGAAAATTAAATATCAATAGCTATATCATCATTAAATAGTTTAAATTGCAAGTTTTTGTAGTTAAAATTATTCATAAAGTATAAGCTTATAGATCATATAGTAAATAATATCCTATAGACACAAAATTTGACTTGTGTATTAAAAGCGCAAAGAACATGCAATTCAACGATTAGATTTTCAAAATATGTAATCATGTTTATTTTATTGAGTAAGGTTGTAGTTTTATGTTACAACCAGTTTTGTAGTTAAATTTTGTCCTAAATAATATCCAATTTACACAAAATTTGACATGTGTATTAAGAGAGTAAAGAACATGCAATTTAACAGTTAGATTTTCAAAATATGTAATAATTTTTATTTTATTAAGTATTGTTGTAGCCTTAAGCTACAACCAATTTATAGTTAAATTTTGTCCCATTATGAAATATTCAAGGTTTAGAATCCTCAGCTTAAATAGTTTGGAAGTCTCTTAAATAGTAGCAGTAGAAGATATATAGATATAGATATAGAAATATAGATAAAAAGTTGTTAAAAAAAAGTAATTTAATTTTTTTTCCTAAGTTTTTTTTAAATATATTCCTTAAACCAATACGCATCAATTAACTTTTCTCAAATTTTATTAAGATCATATTAACGGATTCACTTCGGGCAATTGTTAATAAATCGCAATAGGAAAGTTTTGACTCCACTTTTATAGGAAATATAAAAAGTTTCAACAATATTTATTATTTTATCATTATCCTAATAAAATGTTTCTAAAAATAGTTCCTAATCCAAAGGGATTGGTTAATATTTCCCATTTTATTATTGAGTCCAACTCCAACTTATGGTTTTAAAAACCGGACCGAACTAGTCGATCCAACCGGTTGAACCGAAAATCGAAGGCTAGTCCAGTCCAAAAAAGGCCTAAAACCGAGGTAAAAACCAAGAACCAAAGGCAAATTCGGTTTCCTCCGGTCTGGTTTTTAAAACCATGCTCCAACGTCCAAATGGACTCGATTAAAAATGGTTCTAGCAGAACCTATTCACTCTTCTTTCATTTTATACGAAACCTAAGAATTTAGCTTTGCTTGTGAGCTGTGAATTGTGATAAACATCCTCCGAAAATTCCGCACGCATACTTATTCTGAGTTGTGAATTGGAAGGTATCATTTAACTACTTTGTTAGGTTGCACCGACATGCCATTTTTGGTGAAGTACCAAGTAGTGTCTCTTTTTTTTTTTTTTTTTTCGCATCTTTGACACGATGGACACACCAATAGTGAAAAAAGAAATCATAGATTTTGACAAATGGACTTACCAATACCGTTGATTTTGTGATATACCTTAAAACAAAAAAGCTTAGAGTTTGAGAAATCATTACCATGAAAGTTGAAACCCACATCTCAACCCTCCCTCTGACCTCTACCCGCTACCTTCTGTCCCTCGCCTGAGCTAGATTGGGTCGATCGACAAGTCGGCGAGCTCCATAGACATCAACATTGTTCCCTATCCCTTCCGATCTCTCTCTCTCTCTCTCTCGGCGTGGACAACAGATCTGACCTCTTCTCTCTCTCTCTCTCTCTCTCTCTCTCTTTTCTTTCTTTCATATATGAGATATTCTTTGGGTGAATGGGTGTACTGTTACTCACTTATAACATGTTTTTTTTTTTTTTTTAAATCCCACTCTCACTGCAGTCACTGTGTTATACTGTTTATTATGAATTTTTAAAGTTTTTTTTGTTTCTTTACTTAGCCTTTTGTTTTGCCTTATTAATTATAATGTTTATTGTGATTTTAGTGATTTTTGTTTTTCTGTCCTACTATAGTTTTATTTATTTATTAAAGTTAAACATTTTATGTGTATTATTGTACTACTTTGGGTGTTAGTTTACTTATTTGTTGTTAGGACATATGCGGTTCACTTGCTAAGAACATATGTGATTCTTTTTATGTAATTAGCTAATCCTTTGACAAAATGCACTTTACTTATAATTGGGTAGTTTTAGGTGTTTTTAATACTTTAAGAAACTGTGTTTCAAGATCAAGTGTTGAAGCCTTCAAGTCTATTCAAAAAAACAAGCTGAAAGTGCAAAATTACTAAAGCTCGACAGCTATCATGTGTCGAGGTTCAGAAAGCTGCTCAAGCCTGTGTGCTCGACACTTGCTCGACAGCTGCTCAACACCTCCTATCTATCGAGGTCTACAAAATCAGAATTTCTGATCTGATTTCTTGGGATCCGTGTTTATGTGTTTGGGCCTTCTTTTCTCCTAAACCTAGACATATAAAAAGATTGTTTTAAGAGTTGTCAAAGAGTATACAAGTTGCACAAGCATTGAGCAAAGTCTGTTCAAGCAATTTGTGACCGGAGACAAAGTTTTGCCCCAGTTCATCATTCTTAAGAAGTTGCTATGTATGTGCATCTTTGGGTTTTGTGACCAAGCATCTTCTTGATCTTTATCGTGGATGAACTGAAGAACTTTGCAGCCATTACAGCCAACTCTTTCTAGTTGGTGATTGAAGTCTTGTACTGGGATCCGCGCATTGGTTAGTCACGTACTTGGGAGCCGTGCATCAAAAAGGGAAACTGTCACTACAGAACAAGTCCAATTGGGTATTGGGGTAAGGGTTCAACTGTAGGTTGGTATAACGTACTGGGATTTCTTTACTTGTAACCACTTGTTGTAATAATAGTGGAGTTTCGGGAGTGGTGACCTGAAAATCACCCGGTGGGGTTTTTGTCGTGTAGGTTTTCCCTATTTGTAAACAAATCACCATGTTATTTATTTTCCGCTAAATAATTAGTTTATTGGTGATTTGTTCGTGCTACCCTGCATTTGCATATTAATTTGATTAATTAATAACTTGGCTAATTAATTAATTGATTTAATCACAAGAGGTCAATACGTTTTTGGCCTATCATTTGTAGTTCTTACATAATTTAAATTCTAGACATAAACATATTTTATGTCTAAAAATATTTAAAAAATGCCTAAATATAAAATTTAATTAATTATTTAATTGTCATACCCACGTCGTGTCGTACCCGTATTTTTCAAAAATTGCTATACTCCTGTATTCGTACCCATGTCCGTGTCGGTGCAATTAGCTACTTTGTTCCACAACTGGTTCTCAATTGTTTTGTACTTTCCTTAAGGACTTTCGGAGTGTTCGATGTGACAGTAATAAACATAGATTCTTGTTTTGTCTTGTAGTTGACTCTCTGTGTTTGGTTGGAGTTTTTGTGTTTGTCCTAAAATTGTAGTTTTTGTGTACAACCAAAATGGGGTTTTGGGTCTAACAATATTGATTGCAAGTTGAAGGTGAAATTTTGTGGAATTGTAATGAACCCATTTCGATTTTTGATTTGAAGTTCCAAAATGAAATCATGGGTTTGGGTATATCAACTTTGATAGGATTGAAAGCAACTATTATGTTCTTGTGCTTTGCATAGCTTAGAAACAATGACTTAACATTGTTGTCAATAGCTATGTCACCATTAGATTACATATTCCTCTTATATCCTCCATGCTTACAAAATTTCTAGAAAATTAAATATCAATAGCTATGTCATCATTAAATTGTTTAAATTGCAAGTTTTTTTAGTTTAAAATTATGCATAAAATATAAACTTATAGATCATATAGTAAATAATATCTGATAGACACAAAATTTGACTTGTGTATTAAAAGCGTAAATAATATGCAATTCAACGATTAGATTTTCAAAATATGTAGTAATGTTTATTTTATTGAGTAAGGTTATAACTTTAGGCTACAACTAATTTAGTAGCTAAATTTTGTCCTAAATAATAGCTGATGGACACAAAATTTGACGTGTGTATTAAAAGAGTAAAAAACATGTATTTTAACAGTTAAATTTTCAAAATATGTAGTAATTTTTATTTTATTGAGTATTGTTGTAGGCATAGATTACAATCAATTTTATAGTTAATGTAAGGACCAGATTTGAATTCCCAGCCCACTACGTGGATGGACTTAGGACTAAAAAACTCAAAACAATAAATTTGTAGAGAGTGGATTAAAGAACTAGGTTTTAGTTAAACAAACGAATACTAGAAGGGATTCAGATGATAAGAGAATGAAAAGTAGAAGGGTTGTATTAAAGAAAAATCATTCTTGGCAAGGTCCGAGGAGGTTTGTTTTTGTATATTATTCTCAAGTCCATTTACAAGTTTTGTTCTAGAATGCTACAGTGTTTTTCTCTTTCATTTTTCGATCCCCCATCTCATTGTCCCATCTTTCTTTTATACTGTCCCTCCCTTTCAACCCCACCTTCCACGTGCATGCCAGATGGTTAGTGTTGATACTTGTCTCATCAACCCCTCTCACAAGTCTTCATGTAGTAGCTGTAAGGCTGGAATACACCGTTCAGGTATCACCTTCACATTAATGTAGTCATGGTGTTAGGTGCAGTGCATTTAATGCAGAGGTAGTGGCTTTCTCCTTAGATATTTTAGGACACCTCCCTGTCTTGAGTTTTCATAGTGCTTATACATGTCAATTAAGGGTTTTTGTGATGTTCCCTTGGATGGCAGGTCACCTCTGTGGACCTCGGCTTAGGCTAGTCGAGGAGGATCTTATCCTCGGCTACACTTCTTAGGCTTTTATAACCAAAACTAACTTCTCCATTTTCCAACATGGGCCTTTTTGACAGTATCCACCGCCTTCGAGCGCCTTTAGTTCACCTCTGTGGACCTCGACTTAGGCTAGTCGAGGAGGATCTTATCCTCGGCTACACTTCTTGGGCTTTTATAACCAAAACTAACTTCTCCATTTTCCAATATGGGCCATTTTGACAGTATCCACTGCCTTTGAGCACCTTTAGTCCTCGGCTTGGGCCTTAGACCCATTATACACATGAAAATAGTGGGCTCCTAGGCCCAATGCCCCTATAATAGCCCCTCGAGATACTTCTTTCTAGATCCTCGGGAAGAAATGAGGATTACAATGCCATAGTAGTTACCTTGTGCTTTCTGCATCCCACCTCTACTGGAGAAGGTGGCTTTTTAACTGCTTGCAAACACAAGGCACTACCTAGCCATGGATTGGTCTCCTACCAGCTCTTTAATCCAGTCTCCTGATGGATACTTCACCTTTTGATGCAAAGTTGAAGAAACTGCCCCTAGGGTGTGAAGCCAAAGCCGGGCCACAATGGCCGTGAAGGGGGAGTATGCATCCACCATTATGAAGTCCACTTCCACTACCTCTAAGCCTGCCTGTATAGGCAACCTGATTTGGCCCTTTGAGATAACAACCTTCCCATCAAAACTTAACAAGGGTGAATCATAGGCGATCAGATCTTCAGGTTTCAAGTTTAACCCTCTGTATAAATCAGGGTACATGAATTCTACACAACTGCCTTGGTCCAACATTACTCTCTTCACATCATACCCCTCCTATTCTGAGGGTTACCACCAAAGTATCATCATGTAGCTGGATGGTTCTCATCACTATCAGACTCATTGTTAGAAACTTTATCATCACTAAGGGTTACAACCATAGCCTTACCCTTAGACCTCAAGAATATTGGACATTCAGATTTCACATGACCATACCCTTGACACCCAAAACATTTTTGACCCATAGAATTGTTAAAAGGTTGACCAACTTTTTCTTTAGGTTTTTTAGTGTTGTTCACTTTAGTGGGATCATTCCTTCTAAAGTTTCTAGGTTCAGCATTGTTCTTACCTCTTGCTCTACTGTTGTTGTTTCTAAGAAAGTTTCTATAATTCTTGGCAAGATAGGTAATCTCTATAGCATAGAGCTCATCATCAAATCCATTCACATCAACATCATCAACAGACTAAAGAGCCACTGATTTGGATTTGCTAGTCTTAGGTAGGTTTAACTTATAAGACTGAAGAGATCCTACAAGTTCATCAACAGGGATGGAGTCCACTTCCTTGCTTTCAGTGATGGCAGTCACTTTGGGTCTAAAATTCTCAGTCAAAAATCTAATTATCTTCCTAATAATTTTAGGTTGATCATAGATTTCACCCAAATTATATGCAGAATTAACAATATCATTAAGCTTAGCATAGAATTCATCAAAAGATTCATCATCAGACATCCTAATGCTTTCAAATCTAGTTGTTAATTGCTGCAACTTATTTATTTTAACTGCCTTTATGCCTTTATGCACAGTCTGGAGGATATTCCAAGTAGTATGAGCAATCTCAACATTAGAAATCTCTTAAATTCCTCCATAAAAACAGCATTAAAAATAGCATTCATAGCTTTGCTATTAAAAGCGGTTGCTTCTTTCTGAGAAGTTTGCCACTCACTTACAGGAGTAGTGGGCTTCTCCCATCCATATTTAACGGAGTTCTAAACTCTCTCATTAATAGATTTCAAGAACGCTTTCATCTTTACTTTCCAATAAGCATAATTATTCTCATTAAAGTAAGGTGGAATAACAAGAGAGTTTCTGTGTTCTATGACAACCGGGATTAAGGATCAGCTTTAAGATCAAAGGATCAACAACAAGAGAGCTACCTACTCTGATACCACTTGTACATTTTTAGACCCCTTAAAACATAATCAGATTAACCTAGTTAATTAGTCAAGTGATTACTTAGTCAAATTATCAGATCTAGGTTAACACAAATATATCATATCAATATAAAGTGCGGAAAATAAAGAACACAAAGATATGATGACCCAAGAAAACAAAACTGGTAAAAAACTTGGGGATGATTTAACCTAACTATCTTCAAGGTAAACTAAATCCACTATGAAAGAATTGAAGTTTACACAATAGCGACTTAGACCACTAATATCTTATTGCTACCTTGAGTAGGAAACTTACTACCATAACCAAGTGACAACTCTGAGTCCATAGACTACTTCTTTCTTGGATTCCCAGCAAGTATAAGAACTCTCGCTTGTGTATCTTTAAGCTCTTGAATTTGCAACTAAATTGATCACCAAGTTCTTGACATAGTCTTGATTCTTGATAACCCTAAGTATGCGTGAAGGCAAACACCTCTAGATCTCACAAAAGATTCACACACACAGCATAAAGAGCAACCTTAAAATGTGGCTAGGGTTTTCCCTTTTATGCCTAAGGCAAAACATAAAACCCTACACGTTAAACAAGCTTAGGCTGAGTTGAAAAATTCTGCAGAAAAACAATTGTACGACTTTCGATCGATCGTGCCTAATTTTCGATCAATCAAGCCAAGCAGATTTACATAGTAAATCCTATAGAACACTCGATTCCAACTTTACACTTAAACACACTTTGAGCAAGTCTAAACAAAACTAAAATGTTTTAATCATGGTTTACCAACATTGCAAAATGAAGTTCTAATACATTAGTTCCTAATTACTTAGAACCTAATAGTTTTGTTCAAGCAAATTGTGACCGGAGATAGAATTTGCCCTAGTTTATCTTTCTTGTAAAGAAGCTGCTGTGTTTGTACATTGTAGGGTTTTGTGACCAAGGAGCCTCTTGATCTTCATCATGGATGAACTGAAGAACTTTGCAGTCAACAACCTTCTCTAGTTGGTGATTGAAGTCGCGTACTGTGATCCGCGCAATTGATTAGTCACATACTAGGAGTCATGCATTGAAATGAGAGATTGTCACTACAGAACAAGTTCAAT
This sequence comes from Quercus suber, assembly GCF_002906115.3. Lineage (NCBI taxonomy): Eukaryota > Viridiplantae > Streptophyta > Magnoliopsida > Fagales > Fagaceae > Quercus > Quercus suber. The sequence continues at coordinate 178,069 of NW_027070105.1, forward strand.
TGGGTATTGGGGTAAGGGTTTAACTGTAGGTTGGTATAAGGTATAGGGATTCCTTTACTTGTAACCGCTTGTTATGATAATAGTGGATTCTCGGGAGTGGTGACCTTAAAATCACCAATGGTGCTTTTGCCATGTAAGTTTTCCCTATTCGTAAACAAATCACCGTGTCCGTTGCATACTTTAGTTATTAGTGATTTGTTTGTGCTATCACGCGCTTTTGATGTTAATTTAATTAATTAATAAACTTGGCTAATTAATCAATTAATTTATCACAAGGGGGCAATACGTTTTCGGCCAATCAAATAGTAAATATTATCCTATTTGAACAAAATTTGACACGCATTTTTTTTTTTGGTAGGAAAAAAATGGTTAGGAGGGGGAGGGGGGGGCAACCGGTGTGGCTTCCATACCTTGGCATAACCATAGTAGCATCCTAACAACTCCTGGGTAGTATCTCGTACTCCCAGTCAGTTAAGTTATGAAAGCTTGAAAATGTGTTGAAAATATAAGAGCTGATTAGAACCCCAAATTAAAGTTACGGCTCGATAGATTTTACTCTAACTTAAAACTAAGTGCGGAATAGAGTAAATGCAAGTAGATAAACAAACAAGCTACTCTAACCCATAATCATTATAATACAATAGTAAAATGAAAGGTAAAAAAGTAGAGAAGAAGAATGCAAACACAAGATAACATGCCGATGTGTTATCGAAAAGGAAATCAAAGAACTCGGCGAAAAACCTCTCTGCCACCCTCCAAGTGATAATCAATCCACTAAACAATCAGTTGGGATACATGGGTTAGCAAGAGACCCTCCAAGCCTCGTCTACCCGATGTAGCTAAGCCCTTTAAGCTTCTACTCCAACAAGGCTTCTCGGAACTGTGTCTTGTCTAGCTCACCAAATCCCACAATACGCCCGATTGCATCTGCCAAAGTCTGGCTTCTTCCAATGCTTCCCAGTAACACCAAAACCTCACTTGACACTCTGAAAGGGTGTGGTAAGTGTTTGGGCTATCAACCTCTCAATGGTATGGAAATGGAGGAGTACGAGTTGAGGAAATTTCACAAGCAAATGTGTAGAGAATTATAGGTATAACAATCTCTAACTCTCAAGGTTTGTAGCTAGAGTTTTCTCTCAAAAGCACTCCTCAAAATTTGTGGGTAACTAGTAAGTTTCCCGTGCGATGCACGGATAATATTATAATGTTTTATGTAAATTTGTTTTTGGAAAATATTACACATATATTACAGCATATTTATTATAAAACTTTGTTAGTAATGAGTTCATCATAAAAAGTAACAATTATAAATTGCACACACACACATATATATATATATCTATTATAGTTATTTTGTTCAAGTAATGAGCGATAATGAAAACAACTTGGAGGAATATTGTATAATAAAAGTTGATTAAAGCATATTAATTCATTCTATATTATTGATTTTTATTATGTGATGTAATAAAAAGCTTCATTACGATTTTTTTTTTCAATGCTTTGTTATTGTGGTATAGTGATGCTTGTTGTCATCATCAGTTTCTCCATCTTCAACATTTGAAATGTAGTCCGTCCATATTTGTTCAATTTTTTAGCTTTCATCATTTTTTACTTTTGTTGCATCATTTGTGTTAATTACTAATGAATTGGCACCGAGAGATTCTTGATTAGATCTTACAAAGTTTGGACTTCGTTGCTAAGATTTTCCATAGGTATTTGCATTTATATTAAATTTCAATGATGTGATAGTTTTTTGTAAATTTTTTATTTTTGTTAATTTTGGAATAGTGCAACAAAAAGAATTAATATAGCATGTTGAATTGTGTTTTTTTTTTTTTTTTCCATACATTTTTATCATTTGAAGGTGCATCAAAAATCTTAGCAATTATGTAATTTTCAAAACCATCTTTTAGATTAAATTCATTCAAATGAAGTAGAGAAATCCATTTTTTTCCTTTTTTTTTTTTTTTCCAAATCACGTGGGATTCCTTCTCCAATAGCAAGATCTAAATCTTGTAGATTTATTTAGGATTTTCTCGGCATCTTGATCAAATATCACAAACTTTGTTTTGTTAGTTGCATTAAAAACTTCAATTTGAATCCTGTATTTGAAGTAATTTGCAATTGTATATAGGTAAATATATTATAAATATTTGGAGAGTGTGTAGTTAATGTGAGTGCCTCTAACTTTGGAATAGAAAGATTTGTTTTTGTTTTATATTTTGCACACCAAAATGATCACGTTTGTAATTTGATATTCATTTCACAAAGTACACACAAAATGTAATATCAACCCATTGTTGTATCAGTGTTACTTATTATTGCAATACCCTAGCAGTTCACATTTTGCAATGAACTTTGAAATTAATATGTATTTTTTTTTTTAATGTAAATAATAAGATCTATTATTATTTTTTTACATAAATGATGAGTATAATTTGAAATAATTAACAAACCTATTTCGTAGGATCTCATTTAATGCATTTTATCTTTACTATTGTCTTCATATTATTTAAAGATAAATCCTCCTATGAAATTTTTTTTGCATGTATTTTTGGTATTTCTTGTATAGGATCATGTTTTTGACCATTCCTATCATTGAATTTTTTTTCATGAAAATGTTAAGTTAATGGCCTTTTGTAAGATAGTACATGCTATTTATTAGACTTTGTTGTTATTATAAATTTTAGAAATATGCACTTGTTAATTATTTCATCAACCTGAGGGATCTCAAGATTTATATATATTTTTGTTGCACTAGTCGATGACAGAGAATTTGTTTACATAAATTGCATAGAATATTATTAATAGACAAAAGCATATTGAATTGAAATTGTGGAAAAATGAAGAGATACTTCATGAGAATGAGATTTTCTAGAAGTATCATTTATACGTGAGCGAGGAAGAAGAGAATTTGCAAGAGAGTAAGAGTTTTTGCTTTGATTTACATGTGGGAATGGTCAAACTTGGGTCATAATATGTAAGGTAAGAGCTGGGCCTGAGTTTTTCATAAGATTTGGTCTACTTTTAAAAGGTAATCAATTTTAGAGTGAATAACTTTTGGTCTAATCAATATATATATATATATATATATATAAATGCTAAATTTATATAATAGTAAAAATAAGTTACTATGATTTATTAGGTAATAGTAAAAAAAAAAAAAAAAAACTTAATGAAAAAAGGTAAAAAAGTTTAAATGCAATATTAGAGTGCCATGTGGCAGGACCTCATGCACTCTCACATGAGGTCTCTGCTTTTATATATATATTGATGTAAGTATATATAGTGTCAGTACAAATAGTATGTATCAGAAATGACAATCTGGCAAAACAAAATGTTTCATGGGTGTCTAGCGGAAAGGCCTTACTCGTAATCTACTCGCGAAACACAGCTGTCTCCATCCTATCCTGACTCTTCGCATTCCAGTCATGTGCAGGGCACATGCATCACTTCGCGGGAAGCTTAGTCGCAAGCTACCCGTGAGAACCTCTTTAGTCTTCATGCCTTGAGTCTTCACTCACTCTCTCTCTCTCTCACACAACCCTTACAATGAAATCCCACATTAAATACAGGGTACAAATGATTGAACTTAATTACAATCAAATTCGGCACGGAATAAAAGCCAACAAAATACATAGTTGTAAATTACAACTTTACAAGTTATGTTGACCCTTTGGGCTGGAGAAGGGATATAAGCAACACCAACACACAACTAGTTGTTAATACTCAAAACCAAAGTCCTGAGACTTGTTGGCCTGGTTTCTCACCAACTAGGCCACCCCAATGTTGGTATTTGACATGCATGTTAATTAAGAACATAAAAACCATGCAATCCAACAGTTGGATTTTCAAAATATGTAGCTTCTTTTTCTCCATCAAATGGTTCTATTTGACCTTCTCTTCCACACAAATTGATTATCTCTCTCGAGTAAGAACAAATCATTTTAATTCTCCTTTTATCTTGAATGAAAATGCTTTATAGAAAAGTGTTCTTGAATTTTGGTGTGTGGAATTGCACCCAACATGAAGATCAATACTATAGTTTTATCTTGAAGCGCTATTCTGTTAAAAAAAAAAAAAAAATCCATTTTATACGGAATTATACTCCAAGTAAAAAACAGCCTTAAAGAAAAAAAAAAAAAAATAAAAAAAAATAAAAAAAAACACATTCACTTAATTCTATAGTTAGTGACATTTTTCAAATTAAACTTGTTCTTTATTGTTAAAAACTAGTGCATTCACATAAATAAGTTCCAACAAAATCAAAATCTTGATAAAATGAAATGGCACTCTCCCCCTTCCTCTTATACAATGTTGTACACATTTGCTTAGTTTACAATTTAAGATTTACATTGCTATTGCTAGTACAATTTATTAGAATTACCCTATTATATCTACTACTATTTAAGGGTTTTCTCCTGGGATCCTCATTTTTTTTTTGGCTCAAAAATGCCCTTGCACTCCTATGTTTAAGTAGAAAAAAAACAAAAGGACTATCCAATAAAAATACAACTCTAACTCCAATTAAAACATTGCCTAAAAAATAAGAACACTCTCCTGTTGATTTTCAAATTATTTTATCCACTTATAAATTCTAAATGCGTAATATTAATGAGAAAACATGTAACCACCACTGTAACACCCCATAATTTTGATACTAATTTAATTATTATACATAAATTAAAAAGGAGACCTACAATAAAATGGATTTAATTGATTTCGGCCTAAGATATTAAAAATAAGATAAATTTTATGGAGTATGAAGCTCAAGTGAGGTAGCATAAGTAAATATATGGGTCTTGATAAGTTTTTAAAAACCCTAACCTTTTACCTCTTAAGTTACACAGATATATATATATATATATATATGAAAAAGCTTTTCTTTTGTTTTAGTCGCAACACACGGTTGGACAAATTTTTTTTTCTACTTTGCGACTGAACGTGAGATTGCAGTAGGTATGGTTTCCTTTAGCTCTAAATTTAGAGAGTTGAATATTCAATGGCTAGACTTGTCCCACATTTGCACGAAAGAACTGTGCTTGAAATTACTTTTATAGCAAATGGGATAGTAGGCATCACTTTATAAAACCTAACCTATCAATACATTAAAAGAACAAAGGACTTCTAGGCATATGTTTGACCTGTCAATCTCCACCTATCCTTATATTAATGGAGAAGATGACTTATAATTGTTTTTTTTGTGGGGTGAAAATGACTTATAGTTGTTATTATATTGGAGTAAGAATGACGCATATAGCCTTTTTGTTTTCCCCTATTCTCATCGTCAGATATGGTGTTGACCTTTCAACCACTAGCAGGTTGAGATGCCTTCTTAAAACAAGAAATTTCCAACAAAGAAAATATCTAGATATTTCTTATACCCTTTCCAACCCCCCCCCCCCCCAAAAAAAAAAAAAAAAATCTAATCATACTCTTGGTGATTTGCTTACATGATCACTAAGACCTATTGCTGTGTGTATAATATATCCTACATTGATTAGGAGTGTGCTCATATGTGAGTTGATATACTATTGTGGGTTTCATTTAGTATTTTTTGCTACAAGGTCTAGATGAAGTGTTGGTCTTATCTATTTCATATGCATGTCTCGTCCTGTCTAGTTGCTCGTCATTCTTGGGCTTTTATATCTAGGGTCCATTTGGATATAGCTGAAAACTGAAAAACACTGTAGCAAATAATTTTTAAATGTGTAAATAGTATCATGGAACCTATTTTTAATTAAAAAAAAGTTGCTAAAAAGTGAAATGTGTGGGTCCATGAACAGTAAGATTTGTGGAAAAAGTAAAATATTGCGGTTACTATTCATGAACAGTAGCCACAACAGTGAATGAATAGTAAAAAAAATTGACTGAAAGGCGTGACAAAAAAAAAAAAAATGAAGGAGGAGGAAACGCAGACGCAAAACGCATCTGCTTTTCATCCGTATCCAAACCAAGCCCTAATTTGCTTGTCAATCTTGGTATTTACAACTGGTTGTGATTGTTGGGTTTTTGACGCTATTGGTGTCTAGTTTTTTGTAATCTTTATTACTAGATTTTGTTATTTTTTACTAAGTCAATGCCAATGGCTTAGAACATCTCCAGCAACTTCTCTATATTTTTGTACTGTTTGGACAGTGAACAGTGACATTTACCTTTTACCTACCTATTTTTTCAAATTAATCTTCCAACAGATTCTCTATCCTCTCTCTATCTCATTTAAATATTATTTCTTCATTCATTATTTATTCATATTTTAACACACATATTCCCCATACCCCCATCCCCACTCCTTTCTTTGCTAATTTTTTATTCTATTTTATTCTTTTGCAAATGAACAGTAGCACATCAGGTTTGGAGAATGACAATTCATTAGCAAAAAACTTTTTGAGTTTTAAAGAAGCTATTGGAGGACTATTTTTTGGTTTCATTCTCCATTATAGAGATTGTTTTGCTTTTACCTAAGCTATTGGAGATGCTCTTACCTAACTTAATACATCCCCAAACCATTTGTCTTGTCAGCTTCTTTTCTCCATCAAATGGCTCTATTTGACCTTCTCTTCCACACAAATTGATTATCTCTCTCAAGTAAGAACAAATCATTTTAATTCTCCTTTTATCTTGAATGAAAATGCTTTATAGAAAAGTGTTCTTGAATTTTGGTGTGTGGAATTGCGCCCAACATGAAGATCAATACTATAGTTTTATCTTGAAGCGATATTCTGTATAAATAAAAAATAAAATTTCCATTTTATACGGAATTCTACTCCAAGTAAAAAACAGCCTTCAAAAACAACACATTCACTTAATTCTATAGTTAGTGAGATTTTTCAAATTAAACTTGTTCTTTATTGTTAAAAACTAGTGCATTCACATAAATAAGTTCCAACAAAATCAAAATCTTGATAAAATGAAATGGCACTCTCCCCTTCCCCTTATACAGTGTTGTACACATTTGCTTAGTTTACAATCTAAGATAGTAAGATTTACATTGCTATTGCTAGTACAATTTAAACTTAGAATTACCCTATTATATCTACTACTATTTAAGGGTTTTCTCTTGGGATTCTCTTTTTTTTTTTTTTTTTTCCAAAAATGCCTCTGCACTCCTATATTTAAGTAGAAATAAAACTAAAGGATTATTCAATAAAAATACAACTCTAACTCCTAATAAAATATTGCCTAAAAAATAAGACCACTCTTCTGTTGATTTTTAAATTACTTTATTCACTTATAAATTCTAAATGCGTAATATTAATGAGAAAACATGTAACCACCACGCACCCTTACAGGTTGTCACTTCACAAGTATAAGTGCTTATAGGGTGTGGGAGACAAAAGTCGGGATTCAAGTCTTTAGGAGAGAACTTTACACACATATATACTTAGATTATTCTAGAGTAGAATTTTTATCTTATATCAAAAAAATATTAATGAGAAAATGTGTAACCACATAACTACCGCGCATAAGTGGTAAGGGTTGGGGTTCAAATCTCTAGAAATAAGTTTTACACACATATGTTCAAGTCTCTAGAAATAAGTTTTACACACATATACACTTAGATTAAGATATAATAGAATTTCTATTTTGTATTAAAAAAAAATGAGAGAACCTGTAAACCTTAAATTGGACTGATGGAAAAATTATGACACTAAAAAAAAATTACTCAAAGTCTCTGAGACTAAAAATAAATTAGAACAGTTGGAGCTCAGCACATACGTTTGGAGGTTAGCACGAACGTCAGCACTTACGTTTGAACTTTTTTTTTTTTCTTTTGTAGAAGTAAATGCGAGTCTGCGATCCCTTGCATACTGCATGACGAAATATCATATGCAAAACCTATATAACTAATATAGAATTAACAAAGGAAATATAACTTCAAAAACAAAGGAATGAGAGTCGGTCTAAAAAAGTTCATGAAAAAGTGAAACAAAGAGCCATTCATTTCACCTTTATTATATTGGGTTGGTGGTACGTACGCATCCATGACCATGAGACCAAGACAGTTGCTGATTATGTATTTAAGGAACTCTGTTTTCCTTTGTTTGACACTTTTAAATACACTAAGATAGTCTAACTCTCTGCTTTTCTGTAACTCATTGACCCACTAATCATTTGAAATTATCTCTGAATGGCTCACAAAAGCAAGATTTTGATAATTGGAGGGACTGGATACATTGGAAAATACATAGTAGAGGAAAGTGCGAAAGCTGGGCACCCCACTTTCGCATTGGTCAGAGAGAACACAGCTTCTAATCCTGAAAAGTCTAAACTCATTGAGAGCTTCAAGAGCTCTGGAGTGACACTTCTCCATGTATGTGCAAAGTCTAGTTCTCCACAACTTACGTGTGTTTAATACTTTGGCTTATTGATCTTGACAGTTGAAAGTCGTCGTAATTTTTCACAGGGTGATATCTATCATCATGAGAGCTTGTTGAAGGCAATAAAGCAAGTCGATGTAGTGATCTGTGCAGTTGGAACACAACAGGTAGCTGATCAAGTGAAGATTGTTGCTGCCATCAAAGAAGCTGGAAATATCAAGGCAAGGCACATATCTTTCCTTTAACTTTTTAATATTTTTCCGACTTTTTCCCCCTTTTGTAAAGTTGATTATTTAGTTTTCACCAACCTTTGGCCTTTGTACCAAATCGTCCTTTAAATTTAAAATGTTTTCTTTAATCTCTTTACTTTCAAAATTGTTTCAAAAAGATACTAATCACCAAAAAATAAATGGAAATTGTAGATGTGAGAAATGGAATTCATGTTATGTCACAAGCCCAACATCCTCAAAGTGACCTCAGTTTCATTAATTCATTTATTATTTCAGCAATTTACATCTATCAAATGATGGTAATGACTTTTTTGAAACATGTTAAAGCAACAAATCAAAAGTTGATGACCAAGTATGCAATTTAACTTCTTCTATTAGCTGTTTGGCTTGTAATTGTTGAACTAAATGAGAAGTCAATAAACTTACATTATATACAATGAAATATTGGTGGGTTTCAGAGGTTCTTCCCGTCCGAGTTTGGAAGTGATTTGGATCGTGCAAAGTTAGTCGATCCAATTAAACATCATCTCGGGGTCAAGGCTAGCATCCGGAGATCCATCGAGGCTGAAGGAATTCCATATACCTACCTTGTGTCCAATGGCTTTGCTGGGTACTTTTTGCCTAACTTCGGAATTGCACTTACAGGTGGCACTGGCAGTTTCACAGCTCCTCCTAGGGACAAAGTAGAAATAATTGGAGATGGAAACACCAAAGGTATATATTAATATAAATTCTATCATTTTTCTCTTCGAACTTGTCAAGACTTTCTCATTTGCCCATGTATGTGCGTGCGTGTGCCTTTTACTAGATGTAAGTCAACTAGATCAACTACTTTGGTTAATAAAGGTAACAAAGTAATTGTTATTTTCTATGTTAACAGTAATATTATCCAAAGAAGAGGATATTGCGGCTTATACTATAAAAGCAGTGGACGATCCAAGAACCTTGAACAAGGTCCTTCATATTAGACCCCCTGCAAATATTTTGTCCTTCAATGAGATTGTCTCCTTATGGGAGAAGAAGATTGGCAAGACCCTTGAGAAAACTTATCTTCTGGAGGATCAACTTCTAGAGAAAATCCAAGGTTCGTAAGAACAATTTCACCTGTTGATTTATAGTGTTTTCTTATAGATCTAATTTGGTTTGGATCATATATCCCCTCCTCCCTTAGACGTGTGAGTTTTTTTCGATCTAATTTATTAGGATACACTTCGTTACCTCATTTGGAATTTGGATAATTATTAGGGGAGTTGTATTACATTCTTCATTTCTTAGTACTGTTAGTCAAATCAGCTAACTGTAACACCAAAGATTCGCATATTGGAGACAATACTAAAAAAATTTAATTAGAAGTGACTATGTACACATTAGTTGTATTTGACTATGTTGACAGTTTCATAGATGATTGGGCTCTCTGATACTTATTTTTGCTTTTCTACAGAGTCTCCCAGTCCTTTAAACCTCTTCCTATCCATTGCCCACGCTATATTTGTGAAGGGAAATCTTATAAACTCTGAGGTTAAGGCTTCTTTTGGCGTGGAGGCTTCAGAGCTTTATCCAGAGGTGAAATACACCACTGCAGATGAATACTTGGACCAGTTTGTCTAAAACTTGGAACATTCCTTTGTGGCAATGTGTTTACTATCTTACAATGTACAATAAAAATAAAGGGAAATATCTATTGCATACACACACTGTAATGTGTGAAATAGACATTGCTCAAAAATAAAATCTATGTTGTGTATGTGGCATTTCTTACTTGTTAGTTATGCCCTTGTTTGTGTCATGTAAACCCTTGGATTGGATCCTTAATTTGTAAATTTGTTTCCTGGTGAATATGTTAGTCAAATTGTGCTTCTTGTAATGAAAATTTTAAAAATCCTTGTTATGAGGTTCTTTGTTGTAGAACATGTTAAGTACTCGGTGTCTCAAATCAGATACTCTTTTGCTTTTGCTAATGGAGGGCCATAAAAAATTCATCCGAACCCGATGTTGGCTAATAAAATAAAATCTATGTTGTGTATGTGGCATTTCTTACTTGTTAGTTATGCCCTTGTTTGTGTCATGTAAACCCTTGGATTGGATCCTTAATTTGTAAATTTGTTTCCTGGTGAATATGTTAGTCAAATTGTGCTTCTTGTAATGAAAATTTTAAAAATCCTTGTTATGAGGTTCTTTGTTGTAGAACATGTTAAGTACTCGGTGTCTCAAATCAGATACTCTTTTGCTTTTGCTAATGGAGGGCCATAAAAAATTCATCCGAACCCGATGTTGGCTAATAATTTGTGCATCTTGGGACATGTCGTTATGAACTGTGCATTAATTAAAGCAACTATTTAGAGCCAAGTATTGCAAAATAAGCTCTTTTGATAGGCCAGCAGTTTGCTTACTATGATAAAAGGATTTTTGTTGTTCACTTGATATCTTCTAAAATTTTGTAAAATTACACTTTGCAATCAAACATGAACTTCTCTTAAATTTAATAATAAAAACAGAATTTATAAGTTTATTTTATTGATTTACAAAAACTCAAAAAAAAAAAAAAATCCAATCATATTTTTGGGAGATTTGGTTACATCTGTTGGTGTGTGTTAAAAACACTTGACCATGTGTTTAATCATATACTGCTATTGTGGGCTCTCTTTTTTTTTCTTTTCTTTTTTTTTTCTTTTTTCTTTTTTTTTTGATATCTTAGGTAAGAGGCTTAGATGAGGTATGAGTCCTATTTATTACAGACGTGTGTCTCACCTAGTCGCCCGTTTAGTTGCTTGTCTTTCTTGGGCTTTAATAACTTGCCCCATCTTGTTGCTTATCATTCTTGGTTTTTATAGACGTTTGTGACGTTCATCCAAAAAATTATAGACGTTTGTGACCATTGGATTTCTCATTTTTGGAACCCTTGGTGTGAACTTGTTTTTAATACTTTTCCTTTTGTCAATCCAACAAGAATATCATTGAAGCAAGAGAAAAATATGTGGCAAAGGAAAATCACTCTCAAGAGAAAAAAAATACATTTGTAAACAGCTTATTTAATTCAAACTAAAAACTTTTTGCTGAAAGTATATAAAAACAATGTAAAAAACTAGCAAAATAGTAAAATGAGACTCATGAATAATATCAAAAAAGTGCAATGAGACTCATGAATAGTACCAAAAATAAGTTAAAAACTTAAATAAGTTGAACTTTTCATCACATCTTATAATTGAACTAGTGGAAAAGTGTTATGATGATGTGTTAAATAAGCCATTGACTTGGTCAAATAATAGATTAGTTTACAAGAAAAACTCCAATGGGCTGAACTAAACAGTCATAAAGGGCTACAAAGCCCAAAAAAGGCAAGAAAATAGAAAAATAAGAGATCTAGGTCAAATTGATTTAGATCCACATGTGCAATGGGACGAGGTACATGGGATATAGTTAAGGCCCATGTTTATACAAAGCCCCATATTTTAAGATATCAAAAAAAGTTCAAAAATTAGTTTATAAATTGAACAATGGTCAATGTGAGACTTACAACCAAACCCTAGTGTTGAATAACACACCCACACCAACACACTTGAGGTCGTGGTCCGGTGGAACTTCAACCATATAAGAAAACAATACAATATACAAGAGCCCATAGCTCACCATGTCCAACACTACCACAATTTAAAAGTGTGGCTAGATGAGATCAAAAATTGTATTGTATGCAAGGAAGTTAATTCCGTACCGTACCGGCCGGTACGGCCGGAATTTTTCGTGCCGGTGCTTGGACCGGTACAAAAACTGGGTTGATTCGTACCGTCTTAAATACCGGTGTGTTTCGGCTTGTTTCGGCCATTTCGGCGGATTCCGGTGCTTTTCGAGCAGTATCTTCGTTCCGGACTGGTACAAACTGAAATGGGTTTTCATAAAAAAAATTTCTACTTACAGTTCCTCTTCACCATTGTTGAACCTTCATCCACCAATGAAATATTGTTAGATCTTGAGGCTTGAGCTCGCTGCCATCCCATAGTAGCTTCTTGAGTTTTCTTCTCTTCCTCGTTGTCTCTTTCTTTTGGCATTATTGGTCTGGGTTTCTAAACAAAATGTTAACAGAGAAACCTAGCGGATAGAGTTCAAGAAGGGCTTCCACGTTTTTTACACCTACCCCACTTTCTCCTTCTTACTAAAAGGTTTTTTTTTTTTTTTAATTATTATTTAACAAAACTTATTAAGGGGCGGACAAACCAATGTGGTTTATCTGCCCCTAGTTTGCAGTTTACTAGTCCTTTCTTTTTGGCCACTCAAAAGTCTTATTATGGTTTTTAATTTTTTTTTTTTATTGAGTAGTAAAATGGGCTAGGCATTAGCTTAAAATAATTTGAACAAAAGAGGTAAAAATTTGAAATGTAAATAGATATATTAATTTATATAGAATTTGTCACTTTAAAATTTTATATACACATATATATATATATATTTATATTTATATTAGCGATAATCCCGAAACGGTACACCGGTATTGACCGGTACCTGAAATATATCGTACCACTGGCCAAACCCGTACAGTCTCCGGTACGGTATTGACTTCCTTGATTGTATGACATCTCCAAAATGATTTTATATAAAAATTTAAAAGCAATGGTTATTTCGCACATGCTCTTACACATACTAAAATAAAATAAAAAAAATTATTAAAAAAAAAACAAAAAAAAAACCTAAAACTGTGACTCAATTTTAGTTATTTTTTTCTAAGGTGCGTAAATGTTTACAACAGCGGCTTGTAACAAAATTTTTCCCAAATTTTAATGGAATGAAACCTACTTAGAGAATCATAAAAAATTTTAAAATTTTAAAATAAATAAAAATGAGGAGGGGGAACGGTAATTATTGGAGATCAGCACATACGTTATATAGTAAATCCCACGTCATTTTGTTGATTAAAAGTAGAATATTGAGTGATTCTAAAAGTAATAAACAAATCAAAAGAAGAAGCGACTATGACTATGAGCCCTCTTGCATATTGCATGACGAAATATCATTGCAAAACCTATAACTAATAGAATTAAGGAATTATACGTTGTCTTAAAAAAATAGTTGAAGGAGTCAAACAAAGAAGTTTCTTTATACGTACTTGTATTTAAGGAGCTCTGACTGACTTTGTTTGAAACTGAGAACTACCCATAAGATAGCCCAAGTCTCTACTTCGCTTAAACCCTATTAATCCTTTTAGTTTGAAATTCTCTCTGAATGGCACAAAAAAGCAAGATTTTGATAATTGGAGGGACTGGATACATTGGAAAATACATAGTAGAGGAGAGTGCGAAAGCTGGGCATCCTACTTTTGCATTGGTCAGAGAAAACACAGCTTCTAATCCTGAGAAGCCCAAACTCATTGAGAGCTTCAAGAGCTTTGGAGTGACACTTCTCCATGTATGTACAAACTCTAGTTCTCCGCATCGTGGGTGTATTTTCATTACTTTGGATTAGTATATTGATCTTGAAAGTCATGTGATTGTTTCACAGGGAGACATATATCATCATGAAAGCTTGGTGAAGGCAATCAAGCAAGTTGATGTAGTGATCTGTGCACTTGGATCACCAGAACAGATAGCTGATCAAGTGAAGATTATTGCTGCCATCAAAGAAGCTGGAAATATCAAGGCAAGGCATATATATATATATATATATCTTGCTAAAATCTTTTTAATATTTTTCCAGTTTTTTTTTTTTTTAAATCTTAAGTTGCTTATTTAGTTCTCAACAACTTTTGGCCTTAGTGTCAAATCTTCCTTTTACTTTAAAATGTTTTCCTTAATCCTTCTATTTTTAGAATTGTTTCAAAAAATACTTATCATCTAAAATAATAGGAAATTGTGGAAAATGGAATTCATGCCATGTCATAGGCTCCACATCTTGTGACCTAGGATGATGTGTTGGATATATTATTATTTTATTTACAAGAATTTAAAATAATTAGACTTAGTGATAATTCTTTATTTGAATAAGGTAGCAGTAGATTAGTATTGTAATTTGCTTGTATTCAAATTGATTCATATATTTTAGGAAATGATTTGGTCCTTATGTTTTAGGATTTATTGATGAGGTTCTCTCATCTTAGCCTATTTATGTAAGTTGAATGTTTCAAAAGTCATTTTCTCCCATTTAAAGTTCAAGATACTAGGATTTATTGTAAGTTGAATGTTTCAAAAGTTGAATGTTCAATATCATTTTATTTTTCGTTTACATCACATCCTCAAAGTAACCTTAATTTCATTTATTATTTCAGCAATTTACTTCTTTATGATGATATTGACCTTTTGAAACGTGTTAAAGTAAAAAATCAAAAGTCAATATCCAAATGTGCAATTTAACTTCTTCTATTTGCTGCTTGGCTTGTAACTATTGAACTAAACGAGAAATCAAGAAACTTACATTATATACAATGAAATATTGGTGGGTTTCAGAGGTTCCTTCCGTCCGAGTTTGGAGGTGATGTGGATCGTATCCATGCAGTCGAGCCAATTGAACATCATTTCAGGGCCAAGGCTAGCATCCGGAGATCCATCGAGGCTGAAGGAGTTCCACATACCTACCTTGTTTCCAATGGCTTTGCTGGGTACTTTTTGCCTAACTTCGGAATTGGACTTGCAGGTGCCACAGCTCCACCAAGGGACAAAGTAGAAATAATTGGAGATGGAAACCCCAAAGGTATTAGTATAAAATTCAATCATCTTTCTTTTTAAACTTGTCGAGACTTTCTCATTTGCTTATATATGTGTGTGCGTGTGTGTGCCTTTTACTACATGTGAGTCAACTAGATCATCAACTACTTCGGTTAAAGATGACAAAGTAATTGTTATTTTCCATGATAACAGTAATTTTTTCCAAAGAGGAAGATATTGCAACTTATACCATAAAAGCAGTGGACGATCCAAGAACCTTGAACAAGGTCCTTCATGTTAGACCCCTTGCCAATATTTTGTCCTTCAACGAGATTGTCTCCCTGTGGGAGAAGAAGATTGGCAAGACCCTTGAGAAGACTTACCTTCTAGAGGATCAACTTCTGAAGAAAATCCAAGGTTAGTAAGAACAATTTCAAATGTTGATTTATAGCGTTTTCTTATATATCTAATTTGTTTTGGATCATATTCTCTTCCTCCCTTAGACGTGTGAGTTTTTTTTTAATCTAATTTGTTAGGATACACCTTATTACCTCATTTGGATTATTAGGGGAGTTGGGTTATCTTCTTCATTTCTCTGTACTGTTAGTCAAACCAGCTAACTGTAACACCAAAGATTCACATATTAGAGACAATACTAGAAACATTTAATTAGAAGTTACTATGTACACATTAGTTGTAACCAAGAAGCTGTATTTGACAATTTTTTTTTGGATGACTGACTTCAGTTCATTAATATTTAGTGCATAACTTGTTCGGTTTCTTATTGAAATTTTTGGATGGCATAAAAATAAATAAATAAAAGGAAGTAATCCTCCTATTAATTTGAGCAGTTCTATGTACTAGCTAGAGAATGATGAGAGTTTCAAAGATGGTTGGGGTATCTGATACTTTTTTTTTCTCTTCTGCAGAGTGTTCCAATCCTTTAAACCTCCTCCTCCTATCCATTGCCCACTCTACCTTTGTGAAGGGAAATCTTCGAGACTTTGAGATTAAGGCTTCTAATGGCGTGGAGGCTTCAGAGCTTTACCCAGAGGTGAAATACACTACTGTAGATGAATACTTGGATCAATTTGTCTAAAACTTGGAACATGTTTGTGGCAATATGTTGATACAGTGTACAATAAAAATAAAATCTCTGTTGTCTATGTGGCATTTGCTACTTGTCAGTGTGCGCACTTCTTTGTATAGGGTCTACCCGCATGTGAGAGGAAAATTACATGCATCAGATGTATTTTACATTCAATTATTATATAAGGCGAGATAATGTAATATGTGATTGAAATTTTTTTTAGTACTCCTTATAAATGACTTATC
The DNA here is from genome assembly GCF_002906115.3 of Quercus suber. NCBI lineage: Eukaryota > Viridiplantae > Streptophyta > Magnoliopsida > Fagales > Fagaceae > Quercus > Quercus suber. The sequence goes on from NW_027070105.1 coordinate 194,581, forward strand.
CTTTCTATGTCTTGAATGACCTAAAGAAAAAGCATATATAAGTAAATTCATCACTTATACTAACATATAAAAAAAATGTATTTTATCGTCGAGAATGTGACATAATTGTAAATGAAGCAACTCTTCTTTATATACAAACATCCCCTCTCAAAGCATCACCGAATTAGACCAAATTGACAGATACGAGATGGACCAAACTGGACCAAGGTAGAACCAATGGACCGAAGTCGACTGAAATAGACCGAATGGACCAAAGCGTACCAAAATGACCGAAATGGACAAAAATGGACCGAATTAGACTAAAGTGGACCTAATTAGACCAAAGTGAACTGAATTAATCGAATTAGACCAAAGTAGACCGAAATGTTACGCTGATGTGACTCAATAGCAATAATAAATGATATACTACAGCTTTTTGATATTATAGAACATGTTGTATGCCTATTCTAGTAGACCATATTCTCTTTGTCCATGTATTTGACCCATGGCTTGGATTACGGGTGCAGTTGCTTGAGTTGTAGAACCAAGCCATTGCTTGTGTCTATGGGAAGAAGAAAGAACTTGAGACGCAAGCCTCCATTCCTACAAGCTCTTGATTTGCATGACCTTTACTACAGACAACAAAAAGCTATGCAATCCCTTGTTAAGGGCTCATTTAGTAATGTTGTTCTAGTAATGTTGTTTGTATTTTTTGAAAATACAATGGGTGAAAAATGTGTGAAAATACGTGTAATATTGTTTAAACACTGAAAATTATTGTTTAAAATACACTACCAAACAACTCCTTAAAATACTTTTGTGTTTATCGGTTACTCTCGGAGAGAAAGAAAGGCTTATTGTGAGGACGGCCCCTTAGACTTTGTTGGTCTTGTTGTTTGGCTGAAGGCTTTTGACCTGTAAACAAAAGCCCTTCATGTGACAGAGGTATGAGCCTTTCAATGGGCCGCATGTGGTGTACATCTTGATTTTCTAATGGGCTTCGTTTGATGAAGCTTAGGGCTTTATAGTGGACCCAAAGGGAGATAGGCCCCTACTTCGGGTATGGGCTTGTGTTTGGGCCCAAAGTTAATCCGCCTGTGTCCTATGGGCCCATGCCTTATCACATTTTGTATCAAAATAGAGTAATGTTATCTATACAAACTTTTTTACAAAAAATTTTATAAACGGTTAAAATGGTGAGTGGTTATTGGTAAATAAAAAAAGTAATATTAATAGTGGGTCTAGACGAAAACTAATAAGAAATAGGCCACATCACCAGTTTGTAAAAATGTTGTAAAATAATTTGTAGTTATAGCATTTCTCTTCAAAGTAATGTCTTAAATTTAACGTAATTTTTATTTTACATTTTTACTCTAATTAACATATCCATTAAAGAGCTATATCTTGAACAAAGCAAATTAAGTTAGCTGAAAACGAGGGGAAAATTATTTACCCTCAGAAACGGATAAAGATACGCATGCTTTTAAGATGTGCATTGGCCCAACAAATGCTATGGTATGTTAACAGTATTAGTTTATACCGTTAGCCGCCACAGCACACACTCATGCGACAGATTCAAAATTGCTTTGTCCTGTAGCAATAGAGAGACAAAGCCATCCTCGACAGTAAGCTTAGAAATTAAAGGAAATACAGAACATATTTTCACCTTGTTTGATCAACACCAAGCATCTTCACCGTCATTACCGATGTGCCATCCTTGTTAGCATCGTATTCACAACATTTTAATTCGCGTCTCCTGCTCAATGGATGCTTAACTTCAATTTCTTTGAACACCATTTGCTGGCTTGTCCTCACTTTGTCTTTGACCATCATTTGCCTCACCATTTTGCAGGCTTCTACTCCTTTGGAAGCAGAGTGTTTGATCAAATCTTAAAAAGTTAAAACCAGAGGGGTAAGCCTTATTGAAGTATGGTTTTGTTTACAAACACCAACTAGCTGACTGACTTTTGGCGAGTTTTTGATATTCAGGGAAAGGAGAATCAGCTGTGGTATTGCAGGGCCTGTCAGCTTAACTCCTCAGCCATGTCGAAGCAGAGGCGAAGTGGTTATGAACCGTCTGATAAGGAGACTGAGGGGTGTGACAGTCCATGGATTGGAGCCAATCATGAGAATGGAGGTTTAGTCTCTGAGGGGCTAAAGAGTGTGGTGCCAAGAAATACCAGCCCCATCACCATGAGACTCAACTCCAACAGGGGGCATTCATCGAGATTTGGATATGAGGTCTCATCTCCTGCCAAGGGTTCAAAGGGCAGCCCATCTCAAAGGAGACACAACAGCAAGTCTCCATACAGGCCACGGAGAGATGATGGCAATGCTCTTGCTCTTACACCTCTACCGAGTTTGGATGTTCGGAGAAATGTTAGTCCCTTTTCAAAAGCTGAGCCTGCTAGGCATATTTCTCCCTATAGACCTCGGGTAGAGGAGCACAATTTGGATAAGAATGAATTCGTAGGCTCACGTAGAAAGCAAAAGAACAGAACACCCAGTAGAGAAGAAAATGGAGCTCATCCTCAGCTTCTTGAAGCTTAGAGTGACTGAGAAAGCAAACTACAGGCGCAGATCAGTGACTGCTCCAAGACTCAGAGAGAGAGAGAAGGACCAAAAAAACGACTCTGGTCATAGGTTGCAAAGAGAAGAGAGGACCTGCCCACCATTGTCAAACATGATTCAGAAACCGAAGGAAGCAGCAGCCCATATAAAAGTACCTTCGATCGGTGAACTCAATGAAATGATTGCCAAGGCAAAGCTTTCTACTGGTCAGATAGTTGATGATTCAACAATTGAAAGCACGGATTCCATTTTACCAGGTGATTTCTTCTTTTCTCGTCAACACATAGCATTGGCAAAGCAGAAAGATGTCTTGCCAAAAACCAATGGCTTTGAAATCCATGATAGCCAAAGCCCTAAATTGGTTTCCCAAAGAGATGCTGCTGCTCATCAACGACTTAGAGCAAATGATAATTTTGATCATAATGCCCGAGGTACTTCATCCAGTGCTGGTTTGTCACAAACTATCAATCTAGCTCTGGTATGAGCGGGAAGAGCAGTGATAAATTTAGCAGCAATAGTAGTAAAATGAGTGATATCAGCAGAAGCATGACAAAATTCACAGCCAATAGAAGGAAGAGCCAAACAGATGCATGGTTTGGTTGCATGAGGATGAGGAAGGGGCCTTGCAGAACATCCAAATCTCCTGAACATCGACCAATTGATGAAGCTTCAATTATTGAGAGGACATTTGTGGCTGAAAGCCTGAGACAATTTTGGGCAGATAAACATCAGCCTGGTTCATTGATTTTTTTTTTTTTTTTTTTTGGAGAAACTGAACAAAGCAAATTAAGTTAGCTGAAAACGAGGGGAAAATTATTAAGTAATCTCTGAAACGGAAAAAATGGAGTTCAAATCTTCTGTCCCACTTTTCCTGCTCCACTCTATACTCCACCAATAAATACATGCCACATGTTCACCTAATTAATTAAATATTATTATTATTGATTTATTAATCCTACAGTTATTAATTAATAATATCACGTGGCATGTATTTATTGGTGGAGTATAGAGTGGAGCAGAAAAAGTGGGACAGAAGATTTGGACTCGAAAAAATGCGCATGCTTTTAAGATGTACATTGGCCCAACAAAATGCTATGGTATGTTAACAGTATTAGTTTATACCGTTAGCCGCCACAGCACACTCTCATGCGACAGATTCAAAATTGCTTTGTCCTGTAGCAATAGAGAGACAAAGCCATCCTCGACAGTAAGCTTGGAAATTAAAGGAAATACAGAACATATTTTCACCTTGTTTGATCAACACCAAGCATCTTCACCGTCATTACCGATGTGCCGTCCTTGTTAGCATCGTATTCACAACATTTTAATTCGTGTCTCCTGCTCAATGGATGCTTAACTTCAATTTCTTTGAACACCCTTCGCTGGCTTGTCCTCACTTTGTCTTTGACCATCATTTGCCTCACCATTTTGCAGGCTTCTACTCCTTTGGAAGCAAAGTGTTTGATCAAATCTTAAAAAGTTAAAACCAGAGGGGTAAGCATTATTGAAGTATGGTTTTGTTTACAAACACCAACTAGCTGACTGACTTTTGGCGAGTTTTTGATATTCAGGGAAAGGAGAATCCGCTGTGGTATTGCAGGGCCTGTCAGCTTAATTCCTCAGCCATGTCGAAGCAGAGGCGAAGTGGTTATGAACCATCTGATATGGAGACTGAGGGGTGTGACAGTCCATGGATTGGAGCCAATCATGAGAATGGAGGTTTAGTCTCTGAGGGGCTAAAGAGTGTGGTGCAAAGAAATACCAGCCCCATCACCATGAGACTCAACTCCAACAGGGGGCATTCATCGAGATTTGGATATGAGATCTCATCTCCTGCCAAGGGTTCAAAGGGCAGCCCATCTCAAAGGAGACACAACAGCAAGTCTCCATACAGGCCACGGAGAGATGATGGCAATGCTCTTGCTCTTACACCTCTACCGAGTTTGGATGTTCGGAGAAATGTTAGTCCCTTTTCAAAAGCTGAGCCTGCTAGGCATATTTCTCCCAATAGACCTCGGGTAGAGGAGCACAATTTGGATAAGAATGAATTCGTAGGCTCACGGAGAAAGCAAAAGAACAGAACACCCAGTAGAGAAGAAAATGGAGCTCATCCTCAGCTTCTTGAAGCTATTAGAGTGACTGAGAAAGCAAACTACAGGCGTAGATCAGTGACTGCTCCAAGACTCAGAGAGAGAGAGAAGGACCAAAAAAATGACTGGTCATAGGTTGCAAAGAGAAGAGAGGACCTGCCCACCATTGTCAAACATGATTCAGAAACCTAAGGAAGCAGCAGCCCATATAAAAGTACCTTCGATCGGTGAACTCAATGAAATGATTGCCAAGGCAAAGCTTTCTACTGGTCAGATAGTTGATGATTCAACAATTGAAAGCACGGATTCCATTTTACCAGGTGATTTCTTCTTTTCTCGTCAACACATAGCATTGGCAAAGCAGAAAGATGTCTTGCCAAAAACCAATGGCTTTGAAATCCATGATAGCCAAAGCCCTAAATTGGTTTCCCAAAGAGATGCTGCTGCTCATCAACGACCTAGAGCAAATGATAATTTTGATCATAATGCCCGAGGTACTTTATCCAGTGCTGGTTTGTCACAAACTATCAATCTAGCTCTGGTATGAGCGGGAAGAGCAGTGATAAATTTAGCAGCAATAGTAGTAAAATGAGTGATATCAGCAGAAGCATGACAAAATTCACAGCCAATAGAAGGAAGAGCCAAACAGATGCATGGTTTGGTTGCATGAGGATGAGGAAGGGGCCTTGCAGAACATCCAAATCTCCTGAACATCGACCAATTGATGAAGCTTCAATTATTGAGAGGACATTTGTGGCTGAAAGCCTGAGACAATTTTGGGCAGATAAACATCAGCCTGGTTCATTGAATGAATTTACTTGCCACAAACAAGAAGCTCAACTTCTCAAGAAACTTGTTAGTTATTTCAGAATTGAAAATTCTTTCCTCCTGCAATATTTTGTTCCGTCATGATGTTCATGGATTATTCACATTGCTCTGAAAATTGCATCCAGTTTCATATATGCAAGTTATTCTGTTATATATGGTATGCATCTTTGTTGGTAGGTTTTATAAGCAGTACATTTACATTAATAACTTCTACTCTGTTGAATTCTTAGGTATCCCATGACGTCTGTCCACATATTTTGTTCATGGGGCCCTCTGGTTCTGGGAAGAGAGCACTAACAATGGCTCTTCTACATGAAATATATGGTGATGCTTGTTGGAATGTATGTTCTGGTCATCAACTGCAGCAACATTTTGAGTTATTTTTTCTTGAATGTTATTTCTAGATGCCTAAACTGAATTTATCAAACTCTAATGCAGCTATCGCATGATTTAAGATATTTCCAGATTCAGGTACGCTCTAGTTTAATAATATTGAAAATTTTATTCCTGTGGCAACTGGTTTAGGAATTTCTCTGAATATTTTTGTAATATTTTCGAAAATCCATCTTTCTAATCCACTGTTGTGACTTATTGCTACCAATATAATTAGAAAAGTTACAAGGACCATTTATTGATATTTGAAGACACTTTTACTGAACTCAACTAATCCCACAAGATATTTGAATAACTCATGTTTTCAAAGGCTAGAAACTCATCGCAGTTTAGATTCTCATAGGGTTTTTAAAATTCAAAACCAGCTAGAATATGCACCAATTGATTAACATTCAACCAAACTTTTAATTCTTTAAGGAATTTTTAAAATCTTCTATTATGTTATGGATCTTTATAGCACTAAGATAACGTTGCTTTACAAGGTAACCAGAAGGTATTTAAAAAGCTACTTTTAAATAAAAGAGTGCACGATCATGTCTAGAATCATAAATGAAGGTTTTTTAAATTCAAGACGCTACAATTTGTTGAATTCCATTATGAATTAGCAGGTTTAGAGATTAGCTCCCAAATCCAGTGCCACAGCTCATTTTACATACTAACAGGAAACAAGGCCCATGCAAGTAGTAGTTCCATTAACGTCCAGCCCTCACCATGTGGAACTCAATGTAAACTTTGGAAGCAAATGCTAAATATGCCCTAATGGGTTTGGTCAAGGAAATAAGCAGTGAATTTGCAGTTATTCCTGAAGTCAGCAATGTTAATTTCAAAGCAAAATATAAAGGTCAGTTTTTTATGTGTGCAGAATTTCTCCGGATGATTTAACCCAATCTTTAAAAGCTAAGAAGATTCCTTCTTTTTGCTTTCAGTGATAGTCCTCTATGAGGTTGACAAAGCAACAGAGAACGTTCAGCACTTGATAAAATGGATTATGGACTGTTATGGAGATGCTTGCAAGCTCATGCTCTGCTTTGAAGATGATGCAGAAATCCTAGAATCAGTGAAAGAGCGCTGCAAGGTTATTAAGGTTGATGCTCTTGTTACTCATGAAGTAAGTTTCAGATTCATTATGGATTCAAACAGTTCAATTACAGTTATAAAATACAACCATAATTCCACCTTCTAAGCTTCTCGCTTCCCCCCTAATCTCTCATTCCAACCTCCATCTTCCCAGATCATGGAGGTTCTTATTCAGATAGCAAGGAAGGAGGACTTTGATCTTCCCATGAGCTTTGCTGCTAAGATTGCTACAAAATCGAAACAGAACCTGAGAAAAGCAATCATGGCTCTTGAAGCATGCAAAGCACACAAGTTAGTTCTAGAAGAACAAACAGTGTTTAAATTTCTAACAAAGTAATTATACTAACAAGGACACTGTGCATGTGCAGCTACCCTTTTGTTGATGACCAACCAGTTCTACTTGGATGGGAAGAGGTCCTAGTAGAACTTGCTGCAGAAATCCTAGCTGATCCATCACCCTCAAGGTAGGGTTTTTCTTTTTAAGGGACTGGGAGAATCTCTGTTGAGGCAGACACTAAAAAAATAATAGTAATAATAATAATAATTCTAACAGAACTTGAAGAAAGTTAAGAATCTATGATTTATTGTTATACCTGATAACAGATAGGGTTGAGATTTAATACATTAAATGACTCCATTCCTTTGTTTTAGATAATTTTGATGCAGTTCACTTACTTATTCTGCAAGACACTCTGTCTCTTGCACTGGAAATGAGAGATCATACTCTAGAGGTTACTTAAATTTATCATCTGAATATAAAACTGGAAAAAGATGGTCTAACACTTGAATCATAGGTGTAGATCAATGTGGAACTTATGAATCCTGCCACAATTACAATACTTTGATTGTTTGTGAAGAAATTCCAATATAATATCTCACATTTATGGTCTTGTCAAATTATATTTTGTACGGGGAAAGTTGCAAAAGCTTCTTTTGGATTTTCTACACCCAAAACTGATTCTCGAGGTGATACTCTAATTATTTCAAAATAAATATTCTCAATATTTATTGAAATACAATTTTGTGATAATGTTGTGCTTCCAACATGCAGAAGCTCGTAGAACAGTTCCTCAAGCAAGTTGAGGCCAGTTCTAAACGGGAAATCTATTATTGGCTTGCTTATTATGCGAGTACCATCTTCTTCTTCTTTTTTCTATTCTTTTTCTCTTTTTTTTTTTTAGGTTGGAAAAGTGATGATAAGAAGAAAACTCTTATCACTGGCTGCTTCTTTGTTAGTTATATACTGCTTTAGACATATTGTCTTGTTGACAAGGCTATAGTAACTTGGTTATTGTCAACAGAATAAGAGACTCCCAACTGGAACAAGTGCTTTACTGAAATTAGAAGGTAACGTATAAAAAAAAAACTCCAAATATTTGATGATTTATAATGATACATGCACATCAATCACACAATTCCCAAATGCATTTCACCTCATATGTAGGTTAAACAGCTACATGAAAGTTATAATCTGAGTACTCACCATTACACAGGCAGTTCACCGGTTATTTACGTATCTTTTGTGCAGAATTTGTAGCCAAGTTCATGAGTATATACAAGTGTTCCAGTAATAGTCATTATGTATAGTTTACACAGGATTGGTTGATAGTTGATAGTTGATATATGCTACAATCCATGTCCTTGATACAATACAACGTTGCTGCAGCTGCTACTTGATACTGAAAAGCCAAAATGATATAATTAGACACACTCTCTCTCATTCCAAAACATCAAATTCCTTGTCAAGGTAGTACTTAGGTTTGGTTGAGAATGATTAAAGAACAGTGATTGTATCATATTTATTGCCTTTGTTTTTTCCCCTTTTCCCCACAAGTTTTTGTTTCAGCCAATAAATCATCCACAAACGGATATCTATAGGGATGTTCGTCTTCAAATTTCTTGGACAAAACTCAAAGTAATAATAACAACACCATTCATATGATGGTTTCATATTACTGTCAATTCTAGGAGAAAACAATAATCAAACAACTGGTTGGCCTTCAGTGTCGCCCATCTGCCTTTTTCAGTAAAGAGTAAACAAACAGGGATGGTGCTCACCTAAAGTAGGACACTCCTGTAGCCTAGTAGAGATTCCATCATACTGTTCCTCAACCGTCAACAAGGATGGCAGCTTCTTGGGTGGCTTGAATTCCTCAAAGCACCAATTGTTGCAATAAGTTCATATGTCAGCTGAATTCAAATGGTTGCAAATTGCAATAGAACAAATGTCTTGTAAGACAATATTTTTCAAGCATACAAAGGAAAGAACCACATAGACAAATTGGTCATCTAATGGTAAGTTACCAACATAAAGTAAAATTCCAATCTTGGCTTATGGAAACAATGAAATTAATCATGTGTCATGTGCATTGTACCTGCTACCATTTCAGACAGTTTCAAGCCATACTTTCACCTGTGTCAAGAAAAACATCTCGCATAATACTGCCCAATGGATATACAAATGGGTCACTGTTTGTGCTCTAAAATCTACTTAATTCAGCCTTTGTTTAACTGAGCTTATTTTTACCTCAAAAGAAAATGTACAACTTTTTAAAGTATTACCTTATTCAGAGTACATCTGTTCTTTAACAGGTACCCAAAAAAAAAAAAAAAAAAAGGAGAGGGAAGAAGCTAGTATCAATAAGCATATCCAAATGCACACAGCAATTAAAGGGAGAAAAATAAAAGGTCACTAGAGCCTTCAAAACATCAGATTTTCCCCATTGCACACAATATACTCAATCCCCACATGTCAAAAACTCCAACATAAAGATATAGGAGAAAGAACCTGAGAGAGGGTTCCAAAACTGTCATCCCATATAATATTGTATAAATATAAAAGCACTCCAAATTTCAGTAATCACATGCAACTACTCATAAAATTGGGTTATGTAGTTGAAAATCAGAAACTAACTTCAATGCAAACCTTTGAGTTACACCATTCAGTTAACCTGAGCATGCACAGAGTATCTAAAATAACATTGCTCTAATTCTTAAATTATTTTCTTCACGGGATAAATGAGATAATTTCCAATTGACCTTACTACATTGTAACATAGAAAAAGGTCATGGCCATGATATCAAATCAAAAATGAAATATAATAAATTCATAATTCAATAAGCAAGCACAATTTGATAAAACTCTATCCCAATAATGGTTTTTGTTTAACTACAGAAGAACTGACATCAAATGCGAACCTTCCAAGTTCCAAAGTTGTTTTAAAATCCAAGTATACATGGAGATATAATGTACATATTCCCTATGAATTTTGAAATATCTACAAGCATGTTCAAAGTCCAAATTTTTCATTTTTCCTAGAAATATATACAAATCTTCAGCATCTCTTTCTTCTTTTACTTGTGTCAGCACATTTATAGCTTTTAGTCTCTTCTTGAACCACTACTTCCAGCTGACTTCTTACCAGTATACCTCTGTCAAAATATATGGAAACATATTATATAAGTATAAACATAATAACAGATGAAGGGCTAAAAAAGGACCACCCACCAAAAATATGCAACTTTATAATTTTTTTTTTAAATTAGTAACCAATATAACTGACCTGCTTTCCAACAGTAAATGGGACATATTTGTACTTTATCATGTGTAGGATCTGTCGCTTCATCGTGAGGACAAATAGTACACCCCAGTAGCAGAGCAATATTGGCCAGAAAACAGGTACGTCCAACATAGAAAAGAAAGTCAAGACAAATGCAACAATAAAAGCCTTTGTGATGGAATACCTGAGATTATCAACCAGGAAAGTTAAACCAACCCCACCATATTTAAAATAATAATAATAATAAAAATAAAAATGTAAAAATGCAAAGCAAGGAAATTTTTCAATCTTTTTTGATAATTCGATAGTTGACAGTTCCATTGGAAACACCAAGAAGTGCCAATTGAAGTACAAGGCTCTTGGCAAACATATCAAAAGGAAATAATCTAAGAACTTCCACTTACAAAAACTTTACAGATATAAAACAATTATGCATGTAAGATGCAAAATAAAATAATGAAATAAAAAGCACAGATATTTTTCAATCACCATATTTTTATCATGCATCACACATCTGAGTAATGAAATTTAAATAAATTAAAATAAAAAGATATGTGTGTGTGTGTGTGTGTGTGTGTGTGTGTGGTTAGCTGTAGCTATCCACCCCAAAGTATTGGATCATTTGCAATGTCCACCCTAGATTATAAAATTTCTTAATCAACACCTTAGTTCAAGATTAGTTTGCAATATCCACCCCAGAATCTAAAATTAATATTAAAATTAACAAATTAGTGGGTTGGTTCGGTGGTGGGATATACTACTATGTCAAAATTAACAAATTAGTTCACTCTAATTTGGAATATCCATCCCTTTAACCCATTAATAATATTAATTTTAACATTGATTATGGATGGGGGAGTGGACATTGCAAACAACCCCATAGTTCCAATTAACCCTAAAAACTAACAATGGGCAACATATCAAGAGGCACTAAAATCATTAAGTGGATTGAAAAATCAACCATTTAAGGCACAGAACAAGAAAATTCTAATCTAAAGATTGAAAAAGCAATTCATCAGGAAAATAGCAAAAATCACTACCCAAGGTATTCTAACCATCTAGTACATAATAGGAAGGTACATATTGATGATATTACAAAAGAGAATGCAAAATATGAAGCAGTGAATACAAATCACAAGGAAACTACAAGGTAGTACAAGCCAAACAGAACTTCTTTTTTATAGGTAAATCTTCATTCCAAAAAAGATGAAAAGGTACAGTAAAAAACCAAAGATCACAGGCAGTGTCCTAAGCCAAACAGAATTTCTATACATGTTGTGTTCAAAAAATATACCAAGCACCAAAAGAATGAGCCTATTACCATTTAATTGATGTTCATTAAAGTTGGCCACTGTATTATATAAGGGTAAAATATATAGGCCATTTCAAAAGAAAATCAAAATGTGCCTCCATCAGGATAGCCCAAGCATGGTAAAGCCTGAGGCTTAGAGACTCATTCATTTGGAAAAAATCCAACCAGGCCTGCCCACCATCGTTTAACCTCTGCCAAACTGCAGTTTTGTTGGAGAAATAGCGATCCTTTTGTAGGTGAACATTGATTAGCCAGCTAACTTAATAGATTCAATTATTCAAATCCTCAAGAATCTCATATTGTAAAGATACAGTATAGTTCACAAATTGAGAAAATAATGAAAGCACATTCTAAACGAAGACTTGGCAATAACAATGTTACTAAAAGAAATGAAAAGGCTAGTAATGTACTTGAATCATTTAGCTTTTAAAATGAAAAGGCTACCATGTAAACAGTTATACTATTTAAATTAGAATCAAAGTTTAAAATGACAAAAAAGCTACCATGTAAGCTTGTCATGAATGTTATAACATTCAGATTCAACCACTCTATATGCTTCTCCATCTAAACATAAAATGGTACATGGAAAGATAAGGAATAGAACAAAGTAGTTAAATATTTTGCTTTACAGAATACACAAGATTATCCCTCCAATATGAGTTGCAATGGCAACAACAGCCAAACCAATAATTCAAACAATATTTAAGCTCAAGTAGGCCCTTAAAATGCTTCTCCCAGTGCATTTCCTCAAACCAGGGGTGATTAATGATTATCCGGCCTTAAACTCATTAAACAGGAGATAGTGCAGTTACCAGAAAAAACAAACTCATTAAAAAAGGCTACACCACAGGAAAATAAAGCTTCTAAAAATATACGGATGCACTCCAGAAATGAATTTGCATAACAAAGAAGACTGATAAGAATGAGAAATGCTAAATTACCAGAATCTAAATTCGGGAAGGCGGCGAATGAAAGGCTTAAATTCATCAGAACCTTTCATTGGCAAAGAAGCCCCATCCAAGACTTCGAGCTCTGGATCGTCCTTTGGCGACAAAAACCCAATTAAGAGATTCAAGACATAGATCCCCAGACCATAGGAAATAACATAGAATCCTTGTACGTAGTAAACACGCAAAACGTAAATCATTGCCACTGCAAGTGCTCCTAGCCACCTCTGAAGCGGGTGAGGTGTGGAGCGGTCCAAATAGTACTGAAACATCTTCGAAAAATCATTTCTCCAGTTGGCAAGAGGCGCCTCTGAAGCTGAATCAGTTCCTTGTCCCTCCATGAAAATTGGGTTCTAATCTTACAGCTTAACTCTACAAAACCCAAAATTTGAAATCTAAATATAAATTAAATTTCAATAATAACAAAAACTAATTCCATGGTAAAAGGACCAGAGGTCCAGAACAATTAAATTTCCATTTTTTTTAGGAACTGAGTCTACATTAAACCATTTGGCTAATCCAATTTTTCAATGCCCTTTTTAGCATTATAGCAGTACAGAGCATACGACTCAATATTTCAAACCATCTTTCTTTTACCTTCTTTTTTTCTCAGCAGCCAAACAGCGTGCTAGTTCTTGATCATTATACGTTGAATTACAGGTATTTAGAGAACAAATAAAATCTTTTATTTAAAAACAATAATGCATAATAACGGTTACCATTCATGATCCAATTTTTTTTTCTCTCAAATTTTCCCAGTAACCAAACAGAGGGTTTGAGCAAGCGTTCAATAATGTGGATTGTAGGAACTTAAAATACTGAAGTAAGTAAGTAACATTCAGATGACTGAGATAATTAGGGTTTTGAATTTGAACCAAATTAAACAAAGATAGCAAAATTGATTAGCAACAAAGGAAGGATAAAGTAGTAATTTTACCACTTGAGCTTTGAGATCGTGCGCCGAGTGATCGATCAATCTTCTTCTTCTTCGTTTTTTTGTTGAGTATGAAATTTCAATTTGAGTGAGTCTGTCTAGAGTTTGAATTTGAGATCGGCCGGTTATATTTTAATTTGATCCTTCAAATATTTATTATTTTAATTAATTGTCTCCCAAATTTTTTTAATTTTTAATTTTAATAGAATTAATAGTGGTTGAAATTGATTGGATTTTGAAAATTGAGGGACAAGAATGACACAATTCATAATTAAAGGACCAAATTAAACTTTTTCAGTAATGAAAGGACCAACTTAGTATTCTTAACCATAAAATTATAATGTTTATTTAGCTTTTTCTTTTTTTTCTTTTTTCTTCTTCTTTTTTTTCTATTTTATTATTTTACTCTTAAGTCTGAAAAAACAAAGAGAATCACGATATGGGAATAAGAATCTTTTAATGGAGGTAGTATATCCTATTTCTGGTGTATATAACATTTCTTTTACAGCAGGTGAATTCTAAAAAAAATATTATTATGTTTCTAAAATTAGAAGCCACTAGTTTACTAATTTTTTTTATTATTTTCCTACTTTATTTTTGAGAGTATTTAAAAAGGAAAAAAGAATCTCGATATATTATAGTAGTCGGGAGTATTTTTTAGATTTCATTTAAATGATAAGTTTGAATTTGAAAGCAAGCCAATAGTATTTGTACTGTATTAGGAGTATGTCATTTTACTCATTCTAAGTCTAAAAAAACAAAGAGAATCACTTTATGGGAATAAGAATCCTTCAATGAAGGTTGTATACCCTATTTCGGGTGTATATAACATCTCTTTCACAGCAAGTGAGTTCTAAAAAAAAATATTATTATGTTTCTAAAATTAAAAGTTTATTATTTCCCTACTTTATTTTTGGGAGTATTTAAAAAGAAAAAAGAATCTCAAAGACGCATTGTAGTATTCTAGAGTATTTTTTAGATTTCATTTAAAGGATAAGTTTGAATTTGAAAGCAAGCCAATAGTATTTGTATTGTAATAGGAGTGTGTTATTTTACTCATTCTAAGTCTGAAAAAATAAGGAGAATCACTTTATGGGAATAAAAATCCTTCAATGGAGGTTGTATACCCTATTTCGGGTGTATATAGCATCTCTTTCACAGTAAGTAAGTTCTAAAAAAAATATTATTATGTTTCTAAAATTAGAAGCAACTAGTTTACTAATTTTTCTATTATTTCCCTACTTTATTTTTTGTAGTATTTAAAAAGGAAAAAAGAATCTCAATAGACACACTGTAGTAGTCTGGAGTATTTTTTAGATTTCATTTAAACGATAAGTTTGAATTTGAAAGCAAGCCAATAGTATTTGTATTGCATTAGGAGTATGTTTTTTAGGTTTGATTTTATTCTATTTATTGTAAAAAAAAAATACCCAACAACATCTATGAAACATTTTTTTGAGAGAGAGTTTAATTTGAAAGCAAGCCAATAGCATTTGTATTGTATTAGGAGTATGTTTTTTAGGTTTGATTTTAATCAATTTATTGTATAAAAAAATTTAAAAAAAAATTTAAAAAAAAAAATAAAATACTGAAGTAAGTAAGTAACATTCAGATGACTGAGATAATTAGGGTTTTGAATTTGAACCAAATTAAACAAAGATAGCAAAATTGATTAGCAACAAAGGAAGGATAAAGTAGTAATTTTACCACTTGAGCTTTGAGATCGTGCGCCGAGTGATCGATCAATCTTCTTCTTCTTCGTTTTTTTGTTGAGTATGAAATTTCAATTTGAGTGAGTCTGTCTAGAGTTTGAATTTGAGATCGGCCGGTTATATTTTAATTTGATCCTTCAAATATTTATTATTTTAATTAATTGTCTCCCAAATTTTTTTAATTTTTAATTTTAATAGAATTAATAGTGGTTGAAATTGATTGGATTTTGAAAATTGAGGGACAAGAATGACACAATTCATAATTAAAGGACCAAATTAAACTTTTTCAGTAATGAAAGGACCAACTTAGTATTCTTAACCATAAAATTATAATGTTTATTTAGCTTTTTCTTTTTTTTCTTTTTTCTTCTTCTTTTTTTTCTATTTTATTATTTTACTCTTAAGTCTGAAAAAACAAAGAGAATCACGATATGGGAATAAGAATCTTTTAATGGAGGTAGTATATCCTATTTCTGGTGTATATAACATTTCTTTTACAGCAGGTGAATTCTAAAAAAAATATTATTATGTTTCTAAAATTAGAAGCCACTAGTTTACTAATTTTTTTTATTATTTTCCTACTTTATTTTTGAGAGTATTTAAAAAGGAAAAAAGAATCTCGATATATTATAGTAGTCGGGAGTATTTTTTAGATTTCATTTAAATGATAAGTTTGAATTTGAAAGCAAGCCAATAGTATTTGTACTGTATTAGGAGTATGTCATTTTACTCATTCTAAGTCTAAAAAAACAAAGAGAATCACTTTATGGGAATAAGAATCCTTCAATGAAGGTTGTATACCCTATTTCGGGTGTATATAACATCTCTTTCACAGCAAGTGAGTTCTAAAAAAAAATATTATTATGTTTCTAAAATTAAAAGTTTATTATTTCCCTACTTTATTTTTGGGAGTATTTAAAAAGAAAAAAGAATCTCAAAGACGCATTGTAGTATTCTAGAGTATTTTTTAGATTTCATTTAAAGGATAAGTTTGAATTTGAAAGCAAGCCAATAGTATTTGTATTGTAATAGGAGTGTGTTATTTTACTCATTCTAAGTCTGAAAAAATAAGGAGAATCACTTTATGGGAATAAAAATCCTTCAATGGAGGTTGTATACCCTATTTCGGGTGTATATAGCATCTCTTTCACAGTAAGTAAGTTCTAAAAAAAATATTATTATGTTTCTAAAATTAGAAGCAACTAGTTTACTAATTTTTCTATTATTTCCCTACTTTATTTTTTGTAGTATTTAAAAAGGAAAAAAGAATCTCAATAGACACACTGTAGTAGTCTGGAGTATTTTTTAGATTTCATTTAAACGATAAGTTTGAATTTGAAAGCAAGCCAATAGTATTTGTATTGCATTAGGAGTATGTTTTTTAGGTTTGATTTTATTCTATTTATTTAAAAAAAAAAATACCCAACAACATCTATGAAACATTTTTTTTTGAGAGAGAGTTTAATTTGAAAGCAAGCCAATAGCATTTGTATTGTATTAGGAGTATGTTTTTTAGGTTTGATTTTAATCAATTTATTGTATAAAAAAATTTAAAAAAAAATTTAAAAAAAAAAAAAAAACCTAACAATATTTATGAAACATTTTTTTTTAAAGAGTTTCAACTTATGACATCCACTCCTGATAATAATTATTTATCATCAGATCAAGATACCAATCAGTTTTTGGTGTAGGTGGATACTGAACCATTGATCTCTTAATTAACTATAAGAGACTTTACTAGTTGAGCTAACTAGAACTCACAATATCTATGAAACATGAATTTATTCTATTTAATGAAAAAAAAATACCCAACACTATCTATGAAACATTCATTTAATTGTTGTAGAAGTCTAGGAGCCCTTCTAATCACGTTACTTAGTTTGTAAAAAATAATAATAATAATAATAAAATCAAAAGAGGTTTATTCCAACCGGTAGATTTATATTTCAGATTTCTGATAACTACTTTTTTTAATTTAAACTATAGAAATTTTTTATAATCTTATTTAAGGGTAATTTTGGAAAGGCAAGACAATAAATGATTTTTTTTTTTAAAGTTGGATTTTTAAACATGACAAACAATTTGGAACGAAAGGAGTATTCGTTTGTTGTAAAAAAATTTCATGGTTTATTTGTTAAATAAGTTGGACAAAATTACAATTATACCTTAAAAAATTAAACTTTAAAAATATGTTCATTTTCTTTTATGATGAAAATTAGCTAAGCCTTCCTCAAAAGAAAAAGGAAAAAGCTAGCTAAGCCAACCATAACACACTCATCTACGTTTTCAAAATCAAAACCATACTCTCAACTCAAATTAAAGACTGAAAAATATTGTCAAGTTAAAAACCCTAAGCATGCAGAACAATGGCTTAATTACCATGGTATTAATTAATCACTATGGTATCTTATAGGATAAATCACGTTATAGCAAAGAACGATATTAAATTTTCACAATTTGTTAAGGTGATAAGTTATGCTTGGAACAACTTCACTTTTATGTGAACCCACAACCCGCCATTGACATCATTTTTATAAAAGTTGTAACAAAAATTTGTATCACTAGATTTAATAATAATAAAAACTAAAAAATAGATATCATTTAAGTTTGACAAAACAAAATACTATACATAATAAAATGAAGAAAACTGTCATTTCCAATTTATTACGTAACAATTTTTAAGATTATCTATGTGTATTATTTAAACAAGTTATATAATTTATTAATAGAGTCAAAGAGAACTCCAAATATATTTGGAGCCAAACTTTTTCCTAACCAAATAATTCATACATCACAAACTCTAAATATAGCACACTCAAAACGCTAAAGTCAATCTCAATGGTATTGACACATGATGTGGAATTTTGAATAAAAATTGCATCCCGTTTTTAATCTTCCCTTTATAGTTTATACTAGAGTAACTTGTAACCTCATGCATATGCATGGATACACTTAAATATTTACAATAAGATGCATATTATAATTCTTATATTTATAATTTTTTTTTTTTAGAAAATCTATATATACAATTTAAATACTATTGATAGTCATTCTTATATTCTATTAACTCTTTAAAAAGTCTTGTAAGAATATTATTAGATATAAAATGTAAACTGTCCTTTTTTTTTTATTACTTCTTAATTTTTGTTATTGTGAAGCACTATTTTTTTTACGATTCATTTATTCTAAACTATTTAGTTTTTGTACTCAATAATTCACTTAGATAGATATTTATGATGTGATCCCACATATGATTTTAAAATTAGAAAATAAAATTCTCTCTAAAAATAAATAATCTAGAACACATGCACAAAATTGGACTCTAATTTGAAATTCTAATTGATCTTTCTCTAAGTTTTGCCTATTAATATATATATATATATGTAGATATGTCTATTTTTATTTCAAGATTAAACTTTAGTTAATTTATAAGTAAAGAAGAATCTTAAAAATTTAAATTAAAAAAAAAAGTATATAATAAGTTGTGATGAGTAGAACATAAAACGAAACACTAAAAATGAACGCATAGGATTTTTATTAATAGAATATTGACATGTTAAGATCTCATAAGTTACTGACCTCGGTGTGAAAGTCAAATATTAGGCTTTTCAACTGCTCATCAATATTAGTAAACTTTCAAGAGAGATAGTGAGAGGGAGAGGAAAAGAGCTATGACTTATTATAGGGGTCTTAAGTTTTCTAAATTAATTGTTACTATCTTCTTCTAACTCTTTGTGAGGCTCTTATAATTGGTAAGCCAAAAAAGGGTAATTAACCAACGGATTGTTATAACAGAAAACGGAAATAACGAACAAAAGATATTATTAAGCATCAGAAATTTGATGCTTATAAAGGTTGAGGGAGAAAACAAGTTTAACACATAAAAGGGTTATCAAGATTCTTGAACAAAAAGTCTTTCTGTTTTTTAAAATTCTGGGTCATCTTGAATAGTTTGTGAAATGTAGTTAAGAGAAACTGAGAAAGTACAGGTTTTTTTTTTCCTTCGGGAGAAAGAAAATGTGGCTTCCAAAGAAAAAAGAAATAAAGAAGACAGAAGGAAATGGGATAGTTGCAGTTGCCATAGACAATGACAAAGGGAGCCAACAAGCTCTCAAATGGGCTACTAACCATCTTCTTTCCAAGGGCGAAACTCTCGTTCTAATCCATGTTGTTAAAAAAGCATCCTCATCTGCATGTAACTCTCTCTCTCTCTCTCTCTCTCTCTCAAAGTTTAACACATAAAAGGGTTATCAAGATTCTTGAACAAAAAGTCTTTCTGTTTTTTAAAATTCTGGGTCATCTTGAATAGTTTGTGAAATGTAGTTAAGAGAAACTGAGAAAGTACAGGTTTTTTTTTTCCTTCGGGAGAAAGAAAATGTGGCTTCCAAAGAAAAAAGAAATAAAGAAGACAGAAGGAAATGGGATAGTTGCAGTTGCCATAGACAATGACAAAGGGAGCCAACAAGCTCTCAAATGGGCTACTAACCATCTTCTTTCCAAGGGCGAAACTCTCGTTCTAATCCATGTTGTTAAAAAAGCATCCTCATCTGCATGTAACTCTCTCTCTCTCTCTCTCTCTCTCTCTCATGCATATTAAAATGTGTTATTTAGAAGGTTTATGGGCTAAACTTAAATGCAGTTTCTTTAAGTGTTTTATCTTATGTTTTCCAATCAAAGTCAATCGTGTGATTATATTAATCAATGAACCATATGGTTGAATTTAATTGTCTCTAAAAAAATTACACTTTTTATGATGTATTTGGTAAATATAGTCATATAGTTTAAATTTGAATTTAATTGAAAATCCTTAAGTATAAGACCTTAGGAATTGTGTATCTTGCTTAAACTGGTAAAATTGGTTTGGAATAACTTCATTAATTTTCTCAGAAAATGCCTCAATGATTCAACAAAATTGTTTTGACCGATTATAGATGAATACAGCAACGTTTGCAAAAGCGCTTTTGCAAACGCTAGGATAGCCCGTTTTGCAAACGCTGAATAGTTGCCACATAATGGTATGTCACAGGGTTTGGGTTCCTCAATTATTTTGTAGTACTGTAGAAGTAGCATTAGCAAATAACAATAATAATAACAGAAATGAGAACAACTATAGTAACCAGGGACGGAACCAGGATTTGAACCTGGGGGGGCGAAAGCATGAACTAAAAAAATTTCAAGTGACATGGTTTATTTAAAAAAAAAAAATTATGGTAGACAAAACAATTGCACTTTATTACCATAAATATTTAAGTCAAGAATGAAATAATATGAACCAAAAAAGTTGAAAGTCACAATATGATATTCAAACCTTTTCGAAGAAGAGAGTAAAAAAAGAAGAGGACTTCGGATCTCCAAATTTTGGATAATTGAAATTAATATGTTGATTTTATCACATTGACCAACTCACCAATATGATAAACCCATACTTTTGGATGCAACTAAAAATCACACTAATGAAGTTTTCAAAACTTTGTTTGAGGATTTTAAAAAATTGGGATATTAATATTAAGAGTTGGCAATGCTACATCATCAATATTGGCTTCTAAAAGAATTTACCCTGCCCCTTAGTAGATCCGTCCCTGATAGTAACCATGGTTTTAAAAACTAAAATGGTTAAAGAATCGAAAACAGGTTTAGTTCTCAGTTTTTACCAGTTGAACAGGTGATTTTTCTAATTTTTACCGAACAGGTTCTAGGTCTATTGAATCAGTTCAACCAGTCAATCCGGTTCAATTTTTAAAACCATGACAGTAACAATAATAATAATAGACAAATATATGTAAAAGAAAAAAAATGCTACCTATTTAAAATATTTTGGATCCAAATAACAAGAAAACTGTGCATATACCATGATTTGTACCTATCTATATGTAATACTTAAACCCTTGTGTATTTATCTGTATCTATATAATAATATATAAAAAGTTGAAACCTAGTATTTAATGTTGATATACTCCTCTTGAGCCACATCATTCGTCACATTACTTTTTTTTCTTTTTTTTTAATATTAATATATTCAATAGTTCACCGTAACTTTACACATGCTCTAATCTGATTGTAACTTATTAATATTGTGCCATATCATCTTCTTTTTTTTCCTCTTTTTTTTTTTTGACAAAATTAAACATATAAATTATTAAAATATTTAATAGAGTAGCACATTCAATTATGTCACTTTATACATTCAAACGCTTAACAATATTTTCTATAAAATTAAATAAATAAATAAATAAAAACACTCAACAATTTTAATGGTTTCAACTTTACATATGCTGTAACTTTTTTTAATGTAACTTTACAGATTCAAACATTCAACTATTTTAACTTTATATATGCTCTAATTATACATATAGCCTAGCAACTAATTTTGCTAATATCTCATTGTGACACTTCATCCACTTATTTCCAACTGTCTCTCTCATATTTATCTTTTCTTCTCCCTATTATTCTCCACCTTATTGTTACATTTACTCTAACTTTTCCCCTTCATTTTTGCCTTTTTATCTCTCCACTATTCTCTACTTTGCCGTTACACTTCCTCCATCCCTTCTTTTTCTTATATCTTAACTCTTCTTCTCCCCATCTTCTTTTCTATCAATTTGATATCATCTCTATCATTCAGTCCATATGTATATCCCAAACAAAAAGATGATTTCTCTCATTGTCTCGCTAGGTGGATTTTTGTTCTTTCTTGTAGCTCTCATTTATGTTGATTATTTTCATGTTTTTTTATAGCTCTTCTTTAAGCTGGTGCATTTTGGTGTTGTGATTTTCTAATTCCCCGTCACAAAGTTTTCTTTCTCCCTCTTTAAGCTTTATTTTGATTTTAGTTTGAGTTAATACTTAGTTATTTTGGAATTAGAATCTTGAGTTTATATCAAAACACAATCTACATGACTATGTATTTGGATATTCCTACCAGTTATTTGAGTAATAGATTATTATAAAATTTATCTCCTATGCCTTTTTAATTTTGGTTAAGATAACAGCGTAATTTTGAGATAAGTTTTGAGTAATAAATTATTTGAAGCTTTTTACTGCTACTTGCCTTGGTTCACAGCATGACACATAGCTCTAGTCCCTTGAGACTTTATGTACAGAAGATGTGTTGCCTTTTAGAGAGAACAAATTTCAAAAAACAAGTCATATATCATTATGCTGCATTACAAAATAGTTATATATTCTCACGTATGGTATAGGTCACAACTAGTTTGTATAGAACTTGTTGCTCTATAACATTTATATTTGTAACAATGATAGCAGAAACTAAGAGAATAAGTTCAAAATGTTAAATGCATCTTAAAAAAAAAGGCTTTTGGTGTCACACTAGCAAGATTGCATGCATATTCTCATCATTGCAGATAACTTCTCTTCAATACAAGATTAGAAGCTGGTATGACTTTTGCATGTACAGATGGGGGAAAACGTGCTGCCATTTGTGATAGCAATGAAAAAACTGCCTCACTGCACAGACAACAACTTGAGCAGCAAAATAGGGATATATTCTTTACCTACCACTGCTACTGTACTCGTAAATATGTAGGTTTTGGCATTTCCCATTATCTTCTCTTTATGCAATAAGAAAATGTCCATAGTACCATGCATAGAAAATGTCATGATGTTTTATTTCTATTCATGATACCACCTCTTTTTATTTCTATATCTTTTCTTTTATTCATTGACATGTGCAAAATTTTGTATCAGATGCACTGCCTCGATGTCTTACTGGAAGACACAGATATAGGAAAAGCATTAACAGACTATGTTGCCTATGCTGCAATAGAGAAGTTGGTTCTTGGTGCTCCGCAGCATGGATTTTTGAGGTAATCTCCTTCTAATCTTTTAACATGATCAAGCTCCCAGAATGGGGAATGAAAAAGAAAGAAACTCACAATAAGAGGTCAAAAGATAATATCTTCAAATATTAGAGGGGTTTGTAAAACTGCCCTGGATTATTATGCCACTGTGATATGCCCAAAAAATGCCTTGCTTCTCCAAGGTTTTTGCACTGCCATGATTGAGTAAACAAGGAAATAGGAAATGAAAATCACAAGAATTAACCAGTTGACATCATGACTCATGAATAAACGAAGTTAGAATTAAATTATTGATCTCTAGGAGCAGAACAATTCGAACATGAGAAATGCAAACCAATTGGAAGTCAGAAAACTAATTAAAAAAGGAAGGACATCATGAATAGCGAACCGCTCAAACTAAAGCACCAGTAGTAATGTGACTCTTTCTTTTTTTCTTTTTCTTTTCTTTTTAGGAAGCAGTAGATAAGAAACAAAGTTTCCAACAAAATCTACCTGATTGTAAATTGCAGGTTCCTAAATTGCAAGAGAAAAGTGGTCAAGCTGCTAGAGAAATAAACAAAGTAGCCTTTTGTTCATTCTTTTCTCAAACCATTACAGTGTAAAAAGAATTGCATTATCAATTGATTGAAAGAACAAAATGAATAATCCGTCTCTTATTCAAAAATTAAGTAGATTAGTTTAATAAAAAATTAATTAATATCTTCTCAGTTTAAAATCATCAAATGATTAAGTAGCGGCTTTCTTTCTTTTGTCAAAAAAACTTTCCAGATTCATAGGAAGTTTCACTATCAAACAACATACAAGAAGGCAAGTACAGATTCAGAAAGAATATCCACTCGACTCCAACTAAAAAAGTTATAGTAACTCATCCTTCAATTGAACAATGTAGTTTCATTTGTTACGTAAGAATCACTTACAGTGAAGCATGCTATCATCATGCCTTCTTTGTAGCTTTAACTGAAGTAGCATGTCCATAACTCTGATCAGCTAACCTAATCAATTGTGTGAACTACATTTTAGAAAGAATATATGTCGCTTAATTTCAGAATATAAATCCATAATCAGATAAGGCTATAGATGCATTGACTATGTATGCTAAGTTTCAATTGTCTTTTTTATGCAGATTCAAGTCATCAAGCATTCCAAGCACTGTATCGAAAGGGGCACCAGATTTCTGCTCCGTATATGTGATCCCAAAAGGGATCCACCTCTCTTCAGTGCGAAAAGCATCTCGTCCAGCCCCCTATACTTCCCCACTACTTGAACATATTAAGAAACTAAGTGCCGAAAGCATTGATCCTTCTGCCACACCCTCCAAACTTACAATGAACTTAAGAGGTTTGCTCCTCTCAATTATAAAGCTTTCTCAACTTTTCTTCATTTAACTACTGATAAAAACACTCATCATTTATGTGTAGCAGAGAGGTATTCATTTAATCCTCGTAGCAATGGGCCACCCAGGTTAGTCATAATAAATCTCCCCAATTGAGGATAATATGATGCAGTAAACTTGTAACATCTTAGTGTTATTGATAATGATAGTTTTCAACCATCTGTCCGCAAAGTAAAAAGGGATATCATGGTTGTGAGTTGTAAATTTGGCTTGACAAAGAAATGAAATCTTAATATTTAAATCAATCAAAGAATCTGTTGACTTGAAAAGAAGAGGGCTGAAATTAATGGGAGTTTTTCAAAACCTCTAGGGAATTTAGAACTGTCATAGCTATTCAGGTTGAATTCGAGCTACCTCATGTTATTTTTCATGCAGAAATCTTTATTAAAATTCTTGAAGGGGAGAGAGAAAGAGACAGGCATGCCTATAGTTCAAATTTTTTAATACAGCAGCTTAAAATTTGAATGCCATTTCATTTCATTACATGACTGGCCTCATTATTATGGTGAACACAGGCCGCCCTTCACAAAAGGAGGAAGAGGGTTGAATTCGAAGGCCTATTCGGGAATTCTAGAATCAGATAATCATATATCATTTATAAGCTGTGAGAAGCCAAGCACTGAAAAGATGTTTCCTACAGTCTGCAGTTTTACTGATTCAGGCCAAACCTCCCAGCTTTCAACTCAATCAATCTATTTAGATTCCAAGGTCAATGACCTCAGTCGTTCGGATGATTTCTCATCAAGTTCACAGGAGAGTGGTAGAACATCTTGTTCAAGGTCATCCCAAAATTTGGTAAAGGCATTATCTCTTTAAAAACAGCATTTCTTTGAAGAAGCCATCCTATACAGTATGCAACCATAATTGTGATTTAAATATACCTAAAACATCTGACAAGTGTAATCTATTTACATTGTGATATCTTACAGTAAAGGTAAGGGTCAAAGATATTAGTTTTACCACATGCAATATAAAATAAAAAATGACAGTTTATTCTCAATAATTTTGCTTCTAGAGAAGGTGACAGTTTTGTTCAATGATTTCTAAAAACAAAAGAAATAGTATCTGCTTTCAAGAACATAGGTGCAAGAAAGAAAGAAAGAAAGAAAGACACACACACACACATAGATATAGTTATAAAAGCCTAATCTAAATGGTTCCTTTAGTTATACCTTTTTAGGGAATATCCTAGTAGTTACGAAAAATGGAAGCATGTACCAAAATCTGAATTCACACAAGTCTTAAACCTCAATATCCCAAACCAACCTGATATCACCATTATTTATTCTTTAAACAGCTTGAAAAAAATTGTCCCGTCAACCTTCTTGTTTTCTCTAGTGTTTTTTTCCAAGAATAAGCACACGTTTTTTGCCTGATACCTATCCAGGATGCTATCCAAGATACCCATTAGATTGAGCACAAAGACATAATGCAAAGGCTATTTGTGAGATAGCGTAAGATGAACCATTTTCAGCACATTCCTTTCATCTAAATTGAAACATTAGATTCTATTTCATATGCATTGCAAATATCAAATTTTCTCATTAAGATGGTACTATACATACATCATCCAGATAACTTCCACTTATGAGTATTTAAAAAGTGCAGGATGATGAGGAAGCTCAGATGAGGAGACTGAAGCTGCAGCTGAAGCAAAAAATGGACATGTACAGTGCTGCATCCAGAGAGGCATTTAAAGCAAATCAAAAGGTATTGAAAAGATGCATCTAATTTGTGTCTTCTCAAAATTAAGAGATAGTTTCTAAAGTTACGTTTACCATAGGCAATGTTGCCGCATCATTGGAAACTCACAGAAGAGTGGAAGTTAGATGAGGTAAGACTAGCAGAGGAAGCTGCACTGTCAATAGCAGAGAAAGAGAGAGCTAGGTCCGAGGCAGCTGCAAAGAGGATTGCAGAGTTGGAAACACAAAAAAGAGCAAATGAAAAAATCAAAGCCCTCAAAGAAGCAGAGCAAGCTAGGTGGGTATTGGATAATCTAGCCCAAAGTGATCTCAAATACAGGAGATACACAATTGAGGAGATTGAGAAGGCAACTAGTTTCTTTTCTGAATCTCTTAAGATTGGGGAAGGAGGTTATGGCACTGTGTATAGGTGTTACCTTGATCATACAGCAGTCGCAGTCAAGGTTTTACGTCCAGATGCTGCTCAAGGGAGATCACAATTTCTGCGAGAGGTGCGGAACCAAGAATATTGGCTACTTAACATACATGAATAAATCATAGTTAATGCACTTGATTGTATTAGACAACTAGGCACGCAAAAAGAAGATAGCATGCATATAAAAATGAAAAGGCAAGTTGATCCCAACATGGTTTTCCAATTTCAAGCGGCCTCTGTAAGAAAAATACAGAAGTTTCTGTTGAATAGTACACCTTTCAATTTCAAGGAGCCTTGCACATAAGCTTGACAGGATGGTTATAAACAAAAGTTATTATGCCAAATCCTATAAGAGTCCTCTACAAGAGCTTGTAAAACAACTATTTGGTTAAAAAATTTCATTTTCCTAAGCACTTGCTCCCCAGCATGACATGCACATTACCAAAAAATAATTGAGTTGCTTCTTACATCTTCCTCTTAAACTCTAATGCAGGTAGACATACTTGGCTATATAAGACATCCCAATATGGTACTCCTTCTAGGATCCTGTCCCGAGTTTGGCATCCTAGTCTATGAATACATGGCTAATGGAAGTTTAGATGACTGTCTCTTCCAGAAAGGAAACACTCCAGCCCTCTCTTGGCAACTCAGGTTCCGAATTGCTGCAGAAATTGCCACAGGCCTGTTCTTCCTCCATCAGACCAAGCCAGAGCCAATAGTGCACTGTGACCTCAAGCCAGGAAACATTTTGCTAGGCCACAACTATGTCAGTAAGATTAGTGATGTTGGATTGGCCAGGTTTGTACCTGCTGTAGATGAAAATGTAACACAGTTCCACACGACCTCAACAGTTGGAACCTTCTGCTATATTGATCCAGAATATCAACAAACAGGAATGCTTGATGTAAAGTCTGATATCTATTCCCTAGGAATCATGCTTCTGCAGTTGATAACAGCCAAGTCACCGATGGGCCTGGCTTACATTGTTGAACAGTCTATTGAGAACGGTTCATTCACAGAGATGCTAGACCCAGCTGTGCTTGATTGGCCAGTTGAAGAAGCATTGTGCTTTGCAAAGCTAGCACTCCAATGTGCAGAACTCAGACGGAAAGACCGGCCAGATCTTTGCAAGAAAGTATTGCCAGAGCTCAGTAGACTGAGAGAACTAGCTGAAGAAAAGATGAACTATATCCTCTAACACAGCAGTTCTCATCCCTCAACCAATCACAGCCACGCTTCAATACAACAGGTGAGTTCAAAACATGTAAATTATCAGGAGCATTTGCTCACTAAATATACTGATGATACCTCCATTCAATAAACTTTACTTGGCATTTGAATTATTGTTAAATCTTCTCCAAAATCAAGAAATAACCACATAAAAGGCAAAAGAATAGTTTTTTTTTCTCCTTGTGCTCAGCTCAGGGCACAGGTCCACAGAAAAGGAAAGCAAGTTCAGTCAATGGAACATAGTCTTTGACAACTATGGAAAGTATAACATAACTGAAATATTTGTTGCAAGGATTTTTTTTTTTTTTTTAATATAAGTAATAAGATTTATTAATATAAAAAAAGAGACATTCAAGTACATAGGAAGTGTACAGGGGTGAACAAATCATGTACAAAAATTACATAAATCAAGTAAACCAAAAATTGAAGATAAAGATTGGTTTCGCAAAGCTGACAATCAGTCCAATAAGGTTCTAAAGAATAATAGCTTGAGGTCAGTCATGGATCTCTCATTATATCTTCAAAGCAACTACTTTTTCTTTCCCTCCAAAGACACCACATCAAACAATAGGGGACAACTATCCATATATGACCATTTCGATGACAACCAAACCAAACTTGCTAGCAAGCTAGGAGCTCAACAACAGTCTTTAGCAAAACCCAACTTACTTCAAATAAACCCAAAATCATAAACCACAGATCCTTAGCAATCGGACAATGAAGAAAGAGATGATCAATAGATTCACCATTACACTCACACGTATAATGTAATAGTATATGGTCAACATTTTTTGCAGGATGTATAAGCGATCCACTCCAGGAGAACTCATCAAGAACATCATCACTGACAGGAAGACAATCAAGTATAGATTGATCAACACTTTAAGTAGTATGAAGATCAAAACCTAAAGGTTGGTTTATTTTCTTTGGTTCACAGGTGTAACTGAGTAATGCTAGCAGGTCAATTCAAGTTCCTTGAGGAAGCATTGCAACAGAAAATTCAATACGTTGAATTTTGTTGCTTTGCTATGTGAAGTTGTTCAACGGACCACATTGACTAGGCTCCCCCCCCCCCCCTATAAGTATAGTTTCATATAAATGTTAAACTGAAATGTTATTTGAGGTTCCTTTCTTGGAATTTGATTCCCATCTTGTTGGGGTTTAGAAAGTGAAATTGGCATCCCAGTATGAAAAAATAGTTTTTATGTAATATTATTGACAAGAAGTGTAATAGAGTACGATTTTTTATTTTAATTTTCACTCCAACAATATTCCACATTAGAAAACTCAAATCTTGTGCCTCTTATTGGTTTGAGGTTAAAAGACCAGCTAATCAAACATGAAATGAATGATTCTATCCAAAGTAATCCGAATATATGGAAGTATAAATGATCGAGAAGTAGTATATATTCTTTCCTACTTGAGATATTCAAACCCTTCTCCCCCACAAATACTCAAATGAAAACGGTCAAGTCAATTGTCTGATAAACATAAGGAGAGAGATCGCTATATATTAAGGAACAAGAACCAGGACAATATAATAATAGCAGTATCTCCATCAAACAGTTTAATTTTAATATCAACTGATAATGTTGATGGGGTTCTGCAAAAAAATGGACCTATCTTTCCCATTGCTTTGCTGCCTAGCACTCCAGCAGACCCAAGTGACTGTCAAGCTTGAGGCCTAACTCAACTACCAACCGCAGTACTAATACAGGCAGTATGTGGAACACAAAGGCAAGAGCAGTCCAACCTTATCCAGGTACTGATGTATCAGTTGTCAGAAACTCTTTCAAAGTAAATTTTCCCTAAGCAGACTTCAACTTCATACGCCAAACAAAGATTGTAACAGCAAATTGAAATCATGAACAAGGTTGGTTCCCCCAAAAAAAAAAAAACAATTTTGATTGAATCAAGTTTATTCACTTTCATTTCTGTAGTGCGATGTTCGCAGTTTAAAAATCAGGCAAATAATTTGACCACACAAACACAACTATAAACTCCTTTTTTTTATAATACCTAACCTCCGTTTGGGAAGCATGTTTTGCGCGTTTTCTAGCGGAAGAGTTTTTTATGTGGGTCCTGTGCACTGATCACAAAACCCACAAGTACAGAATTTAACAACTTTTTCTTTAAAACTGGGCCCCACAGCACTATTCATACATTTAAAAATTATTTTGCTACAGTGTTTTTAATTTTTAATTTTCAACAATAAACAGTATCCAAACAAATCCCTAATAACAAGTTCCTCCAATATCAGTTTTGATTTTATGAGAAATTATATTTACGTATATCTATAAAGTATAGTAAAAGTAATGATCTTTAACACTAAAATCGTATAACCTAGAGGCTATGAAGTCCTATCAACATAAATACATTATTGGAAGTTTATGATATGTATTTCGATCTGATTTCCTTCACAATTTATTTGGCTACTAAGAGTTAGGCCCTGTCGGTTTTTTTAAGACTTTCTCCCCCCTCCTTGTGTGTGTGTTAAAATACTTAGTATTTTCAAATATATATATATATATTGGCTACTAAAAAAATATAACTTTTGAAAGCTCTTCAAGCTGATGAAAAACAAGAGTGCCCTGGCATCCAAAAGAGATATTTATCTTGAAGCTAGCAAACAAAGCACAAATCCTTTGCGAGAGAGATGAGCAACAACAAGCTTGCACAATTGCATAATATGAACAAGATATGGTTGGAACATTGAACAATTGATCCATATACAAGAAATGCGTACAAGGACTATTTTACACCATTTACTAAGTAGCAGTTTTTGGCAAGCCAGCTTCTTCACGTTTTCTATTTCAACCTTCAACAGTATGGTGGCAATCACTATGATTGATTAGTGGAAATCAAGCTGACTTCCATTATCATATCAATTTAGGCCCTCAAGCATCAGAGACTTTGCTAATGATGACTGAGGCATACTGGGAAATTGTTGATTCTGGGGATTGTCGAAGCCGTCCAATAACTGGAAACAACTCTGATGAACAGAGAAACTGCTTGCACGGTGGGTGTGAACACATCTTTGCCAAAGAAAAAAGTGCTATCTTTAATGGTGACTCATTTACAGCATCTTTTCTACTTGGGTTCAGGGCTACTACAGAACAGTCAGCTACTAACTTCAGTAAAGCCTGCAAAACCAAACCCACTCACATTATAATTTAAATTTCAAATATGACAACTGTAGTAGCATTAAAATGGTGAATAACAGGAAAAAACTTAGGTATGTCATATAAGTCCTATTGCAAGCAAATAAAGTTCTTGAGTCATTTTTTTAGCCTCAACAACGTTTTGAATTGTTTAACCAATCTTTTAATCATAGTACGAAATAAGCTATTCAAGGAGAGGTAGCTTTTCTTCCCAAATTGTTTCCTTCTCATGGGCTAAACCCTAGAACACCATCTTATTAAAGGAGACAAAAGCCATGTGTTTATATGGCCAGTGTCTAAATTGTTAATTTGTCATCCTTTATGTAACGACATAAACAGTAAACTGGTAAGCAAAAAGGTATCAAGGTCTGCAGCTCAATTAAATATACCACATAAAAACTTACAAATTCAAGTTCTAGGGATTAAATTTCGTTAATTAAGGCCATTTGTCAATTCTCACACTTATTACAGAATATGCAACTAGCTACAGATCCCTTCTCAAAATGCATGCATAAAGTAACATTAGAATGATAATACAGTGCATTCACAAACCTGCATGGCTCCTTTAGATACAATATCCTCACAAAGCTTGTTGGAGTTGCGAACAAGATTGCTTAATGCACCTGCAGCATTGGCCTTAGTCTTGTCTTCCTCTGCTGAAAGCAGCAAGTTTGCAAGTTGAGGAATGGATCTCCGGAGCTCTTCATACAGTGTGTCATTATGGTAGGCTGCATTTCCAATCTGGATAAAAATTAAATAAAATAAAACATAGCATTATATGTATCAGGACATACCTTCAATATTCATATCATATGGATAAGATGAATGATAGGAAAAGGTTATATTCTACTGCAACAGTGTTTGAAGTAAAGAAACTGTCATAAAAAATGGGATTATAACTTACTGCAAAGCATGCAAATTTTCGTGTGCGTTTGTCTGGATCATCACATCGATCAATGAGGAGGCCAATAATCCGATTCCTTGCCTAGATAAATATATTAAAAGTAGAAAAAACGCACAATTAATCCACTGCCATACATTACGTTCAAGTATGCCATGAGTAAATGCATGGTCTAATGAAAACATTCTGGTACATAGCTTCAAAAATCCAGAAGAGGTATTAATTTGAAGAATGTCCACAAAATTTAAGAAAATATATATCACAAGGTTACTTACTAGTGAACTATAAAAGTAGGAATTGTGCCGACACATGTTGCCCAGGGCACTGCAAGCCTTTGCACGTACATTGGGATCTTCATGGGTGAGAAAATCCTTCAAAAAGTCTAAAACAGAAGCCCGATTGATGTATTCATAGAATCCCTAGACACCACAAAACCCATGACTTGCAGTTATGAAGGAATCAGTGGGTATGAAGCATTCAAGGTGTGGAAAGGTGAAAGGACTGAAAGTGAAAATACTATGGGTGGAAAAAAGGCTAAACATGACAAAAACAATCAATTTAATTTGGATAATTATTGAGTACTCTCAGAGTACCATAAATGTATACTCTCCTCCTCTCATATAATTGTGGGTACCAATAATTAAAATCATGGTGGAACCTATAATTCATGTGCGACTCGGAGTATTCAATAATTTTCAGTTTAATTTAACAAAATAACAAGAGTAAAGTAGAGAACATATGCTAACTCTTGATATTTGCATAAGCAGTAAAAACCATTTGATAGAATCAAAATCTCACCTTATCCATGCGGGCTAGATCAGAAACTATCATCAAAATATCTAGCGTGACTTCTCTTGGGCATGAACTATCAAGCAACCTTTTCATCGTCTTTGAATCTAACAAGCCTTTACTCACAAGTTGAACTGCTAGAGGTCGATGGCTTATCATTTTAGCGAGAAATGCAACAGGCCTTCCCAAATCTTTTAACTCGACATGCTCCAAACACCGAAGAATAAGAATAGGCACTCCCAACTGAAAACTCAAGAAGTAATTAAATGAGAAACACATAGCCCTCTCAGTATCATGATGCTATTATAATTCATCATATTAAAGCATTAGTCAAACTTATACTATAATTGAAATACATATTAGATATTTAGCACCCACATCAGATTTATTTTCTCCAAAAAGATATAAGAATTAGAATGAGAAATACATAGTCCTCTCAGTTTTAGCAACTCATCCAATGAACAGAGTTTATAAACAGTCTACCAGACAACCTCAAAAGCACATGCCCAGAAATGATTCCCTCACCCCCCGGAGGCCCCTGACCCCAAAAAGAAGGGAAAGAAGACCTAACCTCCAAAAGGATTTTAATATACTTTGTCAAATCTTCCTCAATTACTTTTACCATATTCTCTTCCATGCATACTTTCCCACCTGGTGAACCCATGTTGAGAAGGAACCCACTGTTTACAGAAGCAGTGGCAGATGGCAAACCAGGACCGTTCTGTATAGCAACAAAAGGGAATGCTAAGATATCTACTACTGCATTTATTATATCTCTGACTCCATCCTTCCCTCCACCAGGCCCACCCCAGCAGTTTACAAGCTTGAGATGTACATCAGATATTAGGTCACAGATAAGCTTGATGTGTTCACTCCTAACCAAAATCTGACGAAAAGTTAAAGCTCCACCTGAAAGGCAGTGACATATTGATGAAACTGTCCACACAACCCCTATAGGGGATAGCCCAATTCGATCTTTTGAGATGTCAATCCCTTGAGAAGCATTTGAGTTGTTGGCTAACAACTCAACAAGAAGCAGAGGGATACCACTTGCACACAACTGCTGAATAGCTAATGGTCCTCCCCACTTGAGCCGGGCCTCTAACAAGCCAACACATCCATCTCTAAGGCCATGCCAATAAGAGAGAACACCATTCGGGTAACTGGGATCCACTTCAGTGTCATTACTAGATGAATATTTGAGATAATCACAAAGTGTGGCAGTTCTAGGAATCAAAGGCAGAGCATTTTCAGAGACTGGAGACTCAATAGAAGATCCAGCTTCAAGGGATAGAATGGATGCAAGAGCCAGCATAGCCGAAGCACTATGAGGTTGAAATGAGTTAATTCCATCATCAGAGGAAGAAAAATGGTGTGCAAGCACTGAAAGTCGAGATTGCTGCTTCTTTGGGGAGGTTGTAAGCATAAACAATGCAGAATTTCTTCCGGTGGACTTTAAACACTGTGCAACTGTTGCAAGGATTAGGCATGAATGAAGAACCAAGGTATAAGGATTGCTTAATTTACACCTCAAATTATTTGTTTCTCCTGTTTGTGGATCTTTATTTGAAGATGAAGTGCAGAGAGACAATATAGAGAATATCTCAGAGACAAGAGTACCATCCCCTCCACCACTGACAACAGTAGTTACAGGTAAGGAACTGGGAAGTCCACAAAGAACACCTGGAACAAGTCCACTATGTACACAAAACCTTGACAAAAGCTGAAACAACAACAGAAATTATATTAAATTTTATCTAAAAGGTGCCTACAATCATGCAAGCATGATACAAACAAAAGAATAATTAAGCGCAGGTAGAAAATCTCTAAGATTAACTACTCTCTTGGTTCTTCAAAATCATTATATAACTTGTTGTTTTCACTGGGGTCTTATGTGTGCACGAAAAATTTTCAAAAACTTAGGATGAGAGACAAACACCTGAATGCCAGCAGACATTGCAGCCTCAAGTCGTTGATGAAGGCAATAGTAAATGGCAACCTGCACCGCTTTTGACCTAACAAATGTTCTTGTCACCACATCAACAATTTTTGCTGATTCAGTGCCAATCAATGAGCCTCGTTCATGGTCCCTAATGTCAAGTCGAACTAACGAATGACTCCGCAAAGCATTTAATGGAAATAAAAGGGGACTTTCCATCAGGAAAAGGGTTTCCATTGCATCTATGAGTGACCAAGTAGCCCTACATGCTTCACATGCAGCACGCAACATATTTGAAGACCCCGAAATAAGACTCGAGCCTGAATTTACTAAGCAGTGACACAAAAGATCCACTAAGCCAGTCGTTTTAGCATGATCCAAGACTTTTTTAAGTGTTTCATTAAGAGCAGAACCCGCTTCAGGAACTGAAGTCAAATGAGTTGCCTTAAGACCCTGAGCAACTCTGGATAACATGATGGTAATGCAAGCACTGGACTCATACAAAACTCTTCCACATGCCTCTTCATTGCAACCAACAACCTATATAGTCAACACGATGAGAAAGCAAGAAATAAGTGCATACTTATTGCCAAATAAAGTTTTTTTGTACCATAGAAGGAATTAGACCTGTGAAAAAATCTCAGATAATGCAACCCAGTGCCTGAAATATGAACTTGCAATGCCACTTCCACAATTATCAAGCAGCATTTTGATCACTGAAAAACTCTACAAAAGTATGAGATCACAGTTGCATCAGCCAGCAGCAATCGCAAAATAGAGAAAACCATACTATAGATAAAGAATGTTAAAATTGAGGACTTATTCGGCTCTCAACATTTAAAAGCTATCAGAGGGATTATTCTCATAGTTGACAAATATAATGATAAAAATCAGCAGCAATTTCATGCCTTTGAAGTTGATGAAAGAAAACAACAAATATACAAAACTTCCTGAAAAAAAAAAAAAAAAAAAAAAAATCCCTTTATGACTTTCCCAATCGGCGCCTCAAGACGGTAACCGGGCTCCGGGACATTATTCTGTAATTTTTTTTGTAAGTATTCTCCCTGAATTTTTCAAAAGGTTCACTATTAAATTGTAAAATTTGTTTTTGTTTATGCATATAGGATTATATATTATAGATGAATTTCACAATAGATGGCCCTAAGTATTTGGGGGTATAATTCAAGCCTAAACCAAGATCTGACCCGTCCCATTTGTTGGCCCTATTTAGAATCCAACTTTTTAAGGGAATATCATTTAATGTGTTGCCTTTTAAATAAAAGATACAAGTTTCTAAAACTACACTCATTGAAATCGTGTCTTCAACTCTAT
This sequence comes from Quercus suber, assembly GCF_002906115.3. NCBI lineage: Eukaryota > Viridiplantae > Streptophyta > Magnoliopsida > Fagales > Fagaceae > Quercus > Quercus suber. The sequence goes on from NW_027070105.1 coordinate 230,664, forward strand.
ATTTTTAGTTCAAAAAAAAGTGTGTAACAGCGTATGTGTAACAGAGTGTGTGTAACAAATTTTATCCTTAATTTAACTCTACTGAAAGAAGAGTACTAACTGTTTAAATAAAGTAAAGGGTAGGTTAGGAAATTTATTTATTGACTTTTCAAAGAGGACTATATTTTGGGACATCCCAAATAGAAATAGAGGACTAACAATTGGCCTGGAGAGAGTATCTCCATAGAACACAAGTCTCCAACATTATGGCTGCATGGTATGACATATGAGGGTATTGAGAATCAAAAGTCAGAAATTTCTAAATGAAATCTAGCAGAGATATACCTTTGCTATTAAGTCATTAAATTCAGAAGATTTCAAGCTAACAACAGTAGCAGTGAAAACAAGAAGTTCACGTATTATTTCATCAAGTAGTCCACTAGAATTGATGGCACCAGCTGCAAGTAGGTTCAAAAGAATTCTGAGCGACTGACTTGAACTAATAACATCTTGATCCCTGCAATTTTTGATAAGCAATCAAGTCTTGCAAATAAATTATTAAGAGGTATCTAGTGCATGAATACAAAAGACTACAGCCAATTAACACACCACATTAAGATATTCCTAAAGTAATGCAGTGAGGTGAAATATAAATGTTTTTATAATAATTATCATAATAAATAAATGTTTATATAATGAAGTAGCATTATAGGAAATGAGATAAATTCAATATTTGCAGAATTTTCATATAATTAGTCTTTGGTACAAGTAAAAATATTATGATACTGAATCTTGAAACAAACCAAAAACCTAGTCAGAACTAGATACTTATCTAAAAATTCCCATGTCATCCTGCCTCTCGCTTTCCAAGCAACTAAGCAAGAACAATATTAATCCAACTACCAGTAAATGCACCAATCCTCCAGTCTGCTGCCTTGTATTAAGTTTATCCAATTCTCACTACTCAGATAAGCATGCTCTGCAACCTTGTTATTTCACTTCTGAATCTTTGAAAGTATATTACAATGAAAGGGCACTTCAATATTTCACACAATGTAATCTAAAAAAAATATTCACTATGGGTTTTGGGTTACGATCATAGGAAAGAGCCCTCAGTTACTAGCATGTAAATAATTGTTCACTGCCTAATAAATAGATTGTGCTTTATTTCCACACCGTGACAAGAGACCGTTAGAGTGAAGATTTATGCAGTCATCAAAACTGGCAGGGGATAGGGTATGTCAAATACATAAACTTTTTATAAGTACTAAATTTAAAAAGTGCAAAAAGGGGGCAACCCTAGTACATGGGAGATTACAAGAGAAAGTACTTAAAAAGAACCTACTAAGTTGACAATGGACTAAGCAACAAATTTTGTCAAACTTAACGTTTGATACAAAATAAAATCATACATAAATATGCAAAACGAAACATACACTAGGGATGCTTGTATCCAGTTTTACCTGCAAGAATTTTGAGATCCAGTAGACCATCTTTTCAACTGTAGCAAAACATGTGCTAATGCTTCGTTATCTTGACCAATTATTTGTGCACCCTTGACTGTGCGAGAAGTGTTTTCCAGTCTGTCCAATGTCTGACAACCTAGAGAAAATTGATAATAGCACAAGTAAACCAAATCATACAACTGTTATAAGATATGAACAGTTATCAAGAGTTCTTCTCTTCAAATAAATAAAGCAAAATATAATCAAAGCTAGAAAAGAAAATGGGCTTCAATCAACTACTTTATTTTCACTCATCAAAACATACATAAATGCAAACATGAGTACGTCTGTGTGCATATATTTTTCCTAATAATTTTATGGTTACAATAATGAGGGAGGGGAGGATTAGAACCATGGTTCTTCTTATAAAAGAGAACAGGCAATGCCTCCTAAACTACAAACATCTTGACCTATGTCTATGTGGGTATATTGAATAAAACTTAAAAATCAATTATGCCAGTTTCATGTAAGAAAGGAAAATAGTTATATGGATATTTTTTTTACTTAGAGTGCAATTGATAGAGCAAGGTGGAATAAAACATAAAAATAGACTTTGTTGATAATAGTTTAATTTTAAACATTAAAATCCAATATGCATAGTTTATGTAAATGTCATTATACTGGGGCAAGAAGGCAGCTTACAGATTGGCCCAACTGGTGACGGTCAATTCAGTTAATCAACTAACAGCCATAGAATCCTTCTTCGGAAGTCTTCTCTTTCCGTAAGTACAAAACTCAATAGGACCCAAAGATGTTGAAAACAAGAGATTTGAGAATGTGATATAGATTGTACCACCAAGACTACGATACCATTTAACTCTTTTTTTAATGTCATTTTGAATTTCCAAAAGCTACCTTATTACTCATAGGTCATTTCTGAGATACTGAAATTTCAAGCCACTAACAACCTTGGAAAATACCTTGGTTTCTCTCTCAAACATGCAAGAATCTAGCAATCAACAGTTCCAATTTATAGTAGACAAAGTTCAAAGCAAACTGATGGGATGGAAGGCTAAATTACTTCCCTTTGCAGGTTATACTGCTTTAGTGCAATTTGTCACCTTGATCATATCTGATTATTACATGCAGGGTGAAGCCCTACCTATAAGAGTTCGTAACAACATAGACAATATTAACTGAAACTTTTTTTGGGGCTCCTCAGAAGAACATCGCAGATTGCACCTAGTTGGCTGGAAAAAGTTGGTGACCTCCAAGGAGGCTAGGACTACAAGTGGCAAGACCAAATAACTTAACCTTATTGGCAAACTCAACTGGAAGTTGTTGAATGAAAAAGATGCTGTGTGGTTGAATATCTCTTCTGTATATCCTATTCATGGTATGTGCACAGATTCCATCCTACATGTGCTCAAGAAGTGCAAGTTTGCAATGATATTCTAGAATAGTTTGGTTATACCAAATGAGGCCACCTGTTTTTGAGCTTAAGCTTGATGCCTAGTAAAAAAAAAAAGGAATAGTTGTTCTAAAGAGGAGTTTCATCTGTTACATCTGCCTTGGAAAGTATATTTTCCATTTGTGATTTCATCTCCTTGGCTGCATAGAAAATGAGTTGCATTCCAGCACTAGAAAGCTAATCCTTCTCTCCATAAAAATTGCATTCATAGAGCGTTTAAGTTACACACAATTATGGGATGAGGCTTTGCAACTAAGAATGCTACCACTGCCAATGTTAAATGGGAAAAGCCAGCAGAATGTTGGGTTAAAGTTAATATAGATGGGGCAGATAGGGGGTGGTATTATCCACTACCATCAAGGAATCTGCCAATATTGGTTAGTGGCTTCTCTAGGGCAATAGGACAAACCACAGCGCTACCGCTAAGCGGCTTTGAGAGATGGCAAGTTGATTAATGATTACAAGACAACTAACAGGTTCCTTGGTGGAATTTTTTCCATGTTAATTGATCAAACTCATCAGAGATGTCAATAGAATGAAAGCTAATGTGTTACTACTAAGCATATAATTTTTTTTTTTTTGAGTACTACTAAGAATATAATAGTTGGCTGCTAAAGACATTATAAGAATATGATATAAACAAGCAACTAAAGAAATTAACCAAGGAGATAAATTTACCAGTTATTTACTAAAATTTCAATTAGAACATCATATCCATAAAAGTGGCCTCAGCTTAAAAATAATTTAAAGCAATCAATCAGCTAGCAAATTATAGCACACAGGCTATGGAGAAAATTGCTAGCACAAAAAATTGCAAAAAAATCATTACGGGCATCAAACAGAATTTCTGTCCTAGAATCATCATACAACAACTGAACACAAATAATTTGGTTTACCTGATTGTTTAGCATCATTAGGACTTGCAAACCGTGATAACTCCTCACGTGGTGAAGGATTGCATGTTGCTGAGTTTGGACTATTTAAGTGAGCATCACTCTTAAGGCTTGGACCATTATTGCTCTCAAAAGTAGCCGGAGAGTTGCTTTTACCTATAATACGGTAATAATTAATTCTAAAATATACAAAAAAGGACATTTAAATACCTTAAATACTAAGGCAGCCTAGCTCCAAGATGGTAAAACACTAAACTCAGTCATGTTTGAACAGTGTTACCTTCACCTCTCCATGCTGCATCACATCCTCTAGCTGCAGCAGTTGCAGCACGCATTTCCTGGAAATGGATTGCTAGATACTAAAAACTTCCGTAAATTTATAGATAAGAACTCAAGATAAAAACTCTAAAAAATGTTGCATTGTATCACATAAAAGGAACCAAAATAGCCTTTGCCAGATTATAATAAGACTGGCTTTATACTACTATTTTAGATTCTAATATTTAAAGGAAATGTTAATGTGATGTATCATTACCCTAGCATCCACTTCGTCTGAAGTTTCTTGAACAAAGGGGTGCTCAAGAAGGGTGGGCCAAGTAAGTCGGTTTTGTGGTACCTGTTTTTCATGAATTGAAAAATCATCTTAGAACTTTGACATCAATGGGAGTTAAAAACTATTAATCAAGAGTTCATTCACTTGAACCATAAAACAACCTTATTAAGCAAACCCCTCAAAAAGCTTTTGAAATTTTGACTCATATTGTCTGGATATTTAACTGGATCCTGGAATACGGCATTGAACATTAGCTTGTACCTTTATACAGCATAACAAATCTAACCTAACAACAAACTCACATGATGTTTGAGCAAATGTACCTTAACAATATGCCGGATGAGTGCATACACAGAATTTGTATAAAATGGGGGCTGTCCAACAAATAATTCATACCTGTAGTGTCCATGACAAAATAATTTCAATTCAAGAAGAACATGAAGGAAAAAGGAAGAGATAATGCTATAAATACTGAAGCAGGTAATTGTTAAATTTGAGATTAATCAATGTTATACTTAATTTTTATTTTTCTGGGAAAGGCAACATGCTCTTTTATAGAGCAATATAAATTTTCTATATTCAAATAAGTCAATAATAGGGATTTTCACATAAGATCTATAATCAAGATGAAATTCCAAATGAATCAGAGACAATAATAATAATAATAATTACTGCCAAAGAATGAAATTTAAGGATGTCTATAAAAGGAAGACTTCAAAGTATGCTAGAGTAAAAGTAAACAATGGGCTTGGGGCTCACAAGACTACTCTACTGTGGACTTTGCAACGACATCAATGTCTAGGCAAAAAACTATCAACAGCTGTCCTTCCACAGCATTGGAACAATCCACCATGCAACTTAAAATAGATTATTCCCAATTCAGCACTTAAATTTATAATGACCATTCTTTCTTCTTCTTCTTCTTTTGTTGATAGGTAATAAGAATAATATTAATCAAGATGAAAAAATGAAGAAAGCAAATACAAGGTGTTCATGATGGTGAACACAAGAAAAAGCAACAAACAACAAGAAGGAAGAAACTTAAGGTGCAATTCTAAGAGAAGAAAGAAACTCAATGATAGAAGAACAATTCGAGGAGCCCCAACACCTAGACCAATCAAAAAGAGTCTTTTGGCATAGAGCTTGTAACTGAACCAGTGAATGAGAATCCTAAAGAATGGGCAAATTAGACACTGTAAAGCTTCTGATTGCAATTCTTCAATTTCTTAGCCAAAATATTATGTTTTGAATAAAATTTTCCTATCATTAAATAAGGAAAAGAGGCTCTCTTTGGCAGGCAAAAGAAGAAAGTGGTGTCATTAGTCTCTATTTGCAGTCTACGCATTAAGGTCTACAATTCTGTATCCACAACCAAAGCCTAAGCCTGGACGGATAGTAATAAATTTAATGAAAAGAAACGTTGAGTATCTTATGAAGATTGAACAATCCAGAATTAAACATGTAACATTTTATTAGTTATTGGACTAAAATTTATATTTTAAAGAAAAACTTGTAAAAGAAAACAAAAGGAAAAAAATAGGGTGTCATGCAAAATCCCCTAAATAATAAATCAACATAAAGTTTAAATTTGAAAATATGACGAAAGCTGATAAGGGACTCATTTGGTCACCTTATTCCATGTTATAGGTGTTTACTTGAGCCCTACTTATCAAAAAAAAAAAAAAGGGTGTTTACTTGAGCCCAAAGCCTGTGTGTGATTGAATGTGTTCCTTTTGGTCAATGCAACACAAAATAAGGGTGCTTCATACCCCTTTCCAGCCCAAGTGCAACTGGATGGGAGTCAAAACTCGAAGTAAACTAAAATAAAGAATAGAATGCAAGCAATCAATCAAATTAGAAAATTTCTTAAACCAAGTTACAGTTCAAATGAAAAAGATTCAAAAGCACTACCAACATGGCATCCAATCCAACTAATTTAGCAATAAACAATTCCAAAGTACAATCAATGAGATCTAACATACAGAATAACTCCAAGGGACCATAAATCAGCCGTGTGGTTGTAAGGCTGTTCCCGTACCAGTTCCGGAGCCATATACAGTGGAGTGCCTGAATCATATAGATAGAAGTTGAATTAGAACACCTTAATTTAGCATCTCAATAAGAGTTCACAAAATAGAAAGGTAACCAGAAATTTAATGCAAAGATTGGACAAACCTTTTATGGATCTCAAAACAACAGTATTCGTGGACATTGCACGTGCAAACCCAAAATCACAAAGCTGTGATAAATGAAAATTTTATAAGTCATGAACAACCACAAGAAATTACAAGAATTAAACATTTAATACAAAGCAGGACACAATATCAAACCATCAGACCAAATCTTTGGTGAAAGAATCAATATGTAATAACAGTCTCAAGAGAGTAAAGAGATAAAACCAATGAAAATAATAGCCTAAATATACACATAGCAATATCCCACCCCATGGATGGAAAGAACCAACAAATTAGTACATAGGTAATCAAATCCAAGATATTTTTCATTTATTGGCAAGTTACACCTCTAAGTTTTGACAATACCTAGATATTAGTATAATACAATTCAGTATCAGGCAAAAGCTACAGGGAAAGAAAAAAAAAAAGCAATGTAATTGGAGTTTTGGACCAGAAAAAAAAAATACATACAATCAATTAGTTAAATTTTGATTTAGTGGAGCCAATCCAAACAGAGTACACAGAGACCTGATGGTAATTTACTCAGTCAAACCTAGTAAGGTTCTCTCAATTCAAAAAATAGACAATATTTGAAAATTTTGAACAGATTATAAACCTTCTAAACATTGTTTTTCAATAATCAACCTTCTACTCATTCAGTTAACAGATTTAATAAATAGATGCTCTTAAACATGTAGTGATGTTATCTGACTGCTCAACCTTAACCACAGACCCAGCACCAATGAGAATGTTTTGTGGCTTCATATCACGATGGATGATACGGTTTGAGTGCAAGTAGTGCAATGCTCTCACCTGTAAATTCCACAAAATAGAGTTTCAATTGAAATAAGAAATACCCAAGTTGAACATAATAGTAAACCGAAAGACTGGAAAAGAAAACAATCAATTAAGTCAGATGCAATAATCATGGGATCAAATTACCAACTGCTTTGCAATTGCTTGAACTTGTTCTTCTGGAAGGCACTTATCATCCTCAAGAATCTCAAACAGTTCACCCTGCATGAAAATCCAATGGCAACTCATGAATCTCAACATGCTCCATAATGCGTCTATATATATTTCCAGGATCATTTAATAGTTACATTAATATAAAGAATGAATTTTTGCTTTTGAGAGATCAAGAAGGATATGGTTACTTGTGCGAATTCTGTGACAACACAAAACTCCTGTTCACTTTCAAAGGAGTCAAGCATTTCGATGATATTTTCATGCTTCAACTTTCTTAGAATCTGCAAAACCAAGGAGATTACACATATAATCAGCTGAAAAACAATGAAATTAAAGAATGTGGTTGTTTGATGAATGTTGGACACTCCGCATTGTTAATTATGAGAAAGCTAGTGTTCTCTCCCACATCCCCTTTCTTCCTACACACACTCCTCTCTCTCTCTCTCTCTCTCTATCTCTCTCTTGCTTTATTTAAGAGAGTAGAATTTGAAAAATAAAATAAAATAACCTTACTGTCGAACAACTTGGGCTACATATCTTAGTGGTTTCTCAACTGTTAATCAAAAATCTGCCAGTGAGATGGATTAGATGATATCATCATGTAACCAAGATCACATGTTTTTCATTATAAAGGCATATAATCTATTTAAAATATATGTGTATATGTATACATATATATATATAGTTTCTAATTTCATTTAAAATCCCAAAACAAGGAGTTAAATCCTTATCCTTCTTCAAACAACCAGCAAAACGATAAGCGGGGAAAAAAAAATCAAATAGCAAAGTTAGGAAGCAAGTTAGATATAGGAAGCAAAGCCGTCACAAAAAGGCCAAAACAACAAAGTCCAAAATCCAGCCCAAAATAAGATTCACAAGAAGCTAGACCATCCCAATTCCCAGCATAATTAACTAAATGTTCAAAATGATAAGCCCTTCATCACACAAATAATTTATGAACAAATGAGTCCAATGTACCTCAATTTCTTGTCTTAGATTCTGAATGTCCTTCTCACTTTTCCCATGCTTCATTATGAATTTCATTGCCACAGTCTAAGACCAACAACAAAGCCTCGTTAAAGCTAAACAAAGAAAGATGCTTTCAAATTTCAATACACAAAAAAAAAAAAAAAAAAAAAAAAAAAAAGCAATACCTGTCCTGTAAATTTCCGCCTCCCCTTGTATACCTTACCAAACGAACCTTCCCCGACGAGCTCAATCACGTGATAGTTTTCGATACCCATCTTTCAAAATCAACAAGTAGCTTTACCACTATCATATACGAGAGCAACAACAATTTAAAGTGCAATCAATCAGTCCAACAAACCCAACTGATTATTCAGTGTGAAGAAGAAGATCGCGTAGATTACCTTAATAGGACTCTATTGAATCAAACAAAGGTGCCGATTTGGGTGTGTCTACTACTAGCTAGATTGATTCAGTTCCCTTTGATTCGAAATGGGGCTTGAGCAAAAAACAGTGAATCAATATTATTTCCAAACTCTATTGAATCAATTGACCAAACATCTTGTGTACAATCGAAACTTTTCATGGTGTTATAGTTTTAGTAACAGTGATTCATATGCTAGAATATCCAAACACAAACACATTCAATTTTTTTCTAATCCAGAGGAAAAATAAAATGAAGTAAAGAGGGAGTACCTGCGAAATTGTCGGTGATAAATGTTCGGCGCCGACAAAGCAAAGGCCAATACTTCCAAATATGGCCGGAGAAAGAGAATGAGAGAATCTGAAAGTAGAGAGAGAGAGAGAGATTTGAAAAATGTGTTTTGGTTTTGGAGAGAGACAGAGAGAGGTGGGCCCTAAGGTGTTTTTTTCCCGCCCGTTAAAATTCAAGCGGAGAGACAGTGAGAAATTATACCCTGCTAATATAAAAATAAGGATCGGGTGGATCAGTGACCGTTGTTTTGTTTTCTAGAAACCGATAATTGACGAATGACGAGGTGTGATTTTTTTTTTTTTTTTTTAAATAATAGTGGGTGAGAAATTTGAATATTTGAATATTTCCGTTGGATATACTTAAGGGTAGTATTCACCTGTTAAGAAATAATTTTACGTCAAAAAAAAAAAAAGTTAACTTTTTGTCAAATTTCTTATTACTTTTATAAGAGTGCAACGAGGGCTCCCAGTTGCTATTTTACAACTCAAAATATCCAAAACTCACTCTATCCTAATTTGCTATTTTGTAATATTATTGTTCGTATGTTGTAAAGAAAAAAATATATTATTTTAATCTTGTGGTTGTATGCGAGGAGAAAAAGAAAATGAGAGGAAAAATTAAAAAAAAAATAGTACTTTTTATTATTTTATTAGGTAGTTTTATTGTTTTATTGGGCTGTATGTAAAAATAAAAATTAGAATGCAAGGTGAGTTTTTAAATAGGTTGATAAAATAAATAAATGTAGGGACTGGATTTGAGCACCTCTACTATTGGATGAGTGAACTCAAGTCCAACTAGCCCAATACAATGAATTTGTAGAGAATAGGTTTAAGAACTAGACCTTAGTGAGAATTGCGACAAACGAACATGGTTGTGGAAGGGTTTGATTACAAGAATATAAGCTAAAGTATGAAATTTTACTCCTTGGCACTCTCCTAAGGAACGTGTAATTCTTATTATCTCTTCAATGCTTGGTTGCAAAGATCTCTCAGATGATTCCAATCACTCTGGTCTTTCCTACTTCCAATTGCTTCTCCCCTCTCTCAAAGGGATTTCTTACATTATATACCCCCTTTCAGTTGATCTTGGCTCTGCATTTATTGATCACGCAGGTTGCTACTTGAGTACTTGTCCTATCGGCCGTCTTCCCATTATTTCTCTGAGTTGCAGCAACCAAGGTTGTCCTGTCCAAGGGTCATTTCCTCATTAATGCGGCCAGAACGTTAGTTGTGGACATTTAATGTGGAGGTGACAGTTCATCTTGGAGTTGTTCTTTCACCATGTTTCTATGGCTGACACTTTGTACTTGCTCTTTCTCTGGGATGCTCCAAGAGGCTACTTTTGATGGCTCGCTGCTTTCTCCTCCCATGGTCTTGATTGGCCAAGGACAGGATTATCCTCGGCAACGTTTATAGGCAACTTGGGTTTTCTCACTTCGTCATCAGGCGTCTCTTCCTCCTCGGCCTGGGTCTTGGGCTTGGTACAAAGTGGGCCGGGGTTGCCAGATTCTTTAGGCCCCACAATAAAATAATATTTGAGAATGCAAATTATTATTATTTTTTTTTTTTGCATCCCCAAATGTGCTTTAAGATGTAGAGTCAAAAATTAATTTTTTGAATTTCACTTACCACTTCAATGCTATTTTCAATCATTTTATCAATTTATATCTATTTTTTTATTAGGTAGACTTCTCAATCAATCGTTCTTAATAGCGCCTATTAACATGCAAAACTTTTGACTATTGTCAATTTACATTTTTTAAAATTTTAAAATGATCCCATAATTTATTGATCAGAATTTTTAATGGGGTAAAATATTAAAATCTATGTACAGATCTTTTTGTGCACTATATATAGAGTCCAAATCTTCTGTCCCACTTTTTCTGCTCCACTCTATACTCCACCAATAAATACATGCCACGTGATATTATTAATTAATAACTGTAGGATTAATAAATCAATAATAATAATATTTAATTAATTAGGTGAACATGTGGCATGTATTTATTGGTGGAGTATAGAGTGGAGCAGGAAAAGTGGGACAGAAGATTTGAACTCCTATATTAGGCTCCAATTATATTCAAAATTTCAAATACATATTGCTATAAATTTAATTATCTTTTAAAAAGATTCAAATGTATTTATTGGGCCTTTGTGAGTTGGGTTATTCTTGGGTCCAAATAAAATAAATAGCAAAAAAATTAGCCGTTAAACTTTGTCATCGGGAAGCTACAGTAAGCCTCACGATTTAGTGACATTGTGGCCCAAAAAAACTTGAATACCTTGTAATTGAGAATCTTCCCCTTCAAATCAAATTTATGTAAATTTTGACTTTTAACTGGGGTAGCCCATTATTGAAGAAATAAGAGAAATGGCATGAGCCATGAATCTTGAGCCTTTGAGAAGAGATTATGCTTTATGTTGATTTCATGGGCTTCCATTCCACAAGGCAAAATAAGTGTGGGCCATGAGCCCATGACATGATGTTGGCAATAATGTGGACCATGAACCCAATTTATGGGGCAGTAAGATAAGATGTACTATTTGAACTCAAGAAAAATATGGGTTATAAGCCCAACTCATTAGGCGTGAGGAATTTTAGACAAAAACCCAATCCTTGTGATTGGATAAAATGTGTATCTTTTTGGGTTTTTAATGAATTTAGTCTAAAATCCATTTTTAATTATAAAATGTGATGAGGTGGTATGGGTTGGCCAATAAAATTAGCTCATTGTGGCTTTAGAGAAAAAACATGCTTCAATAAGATTTACCTTCCAATCATCTTTTATCTTAAAAACCTTTGAGATAGCTGAAAATAGAAATTGAAACTCTCTTTGCTTTAAAGCAAAGAGATTACCTCGTTGCAATTTAGTTTCTAGTTTTTGGAAAATGTATTATCATTAATTTTTGTATATTTTAATCTCAAGACGATGACATTTTTTATTTGGTTGCAAATGATACATTTGTGCATGATTAACCCTTCAAGACCCTATTTCTCCAACGTTTTTTTAATGAAATTCAATTGTCTCTTAATGCAAAAGTTATGATATTTGATGGTGATCTATAACAAATAGTCTTCGTCCATAATGGTTGTCCAAGACCAGTGACGTCTAAGATAGTTTTCAGTCATCCAAGGATGTCCAAACATGTCATCAATCGTCCAAGAGATTTTGGTCGTCCACACCATTAGAAGGTACGGACGATTAATAAACACTTAGTAAATTTCTGAATATTTTCTACTAATCATAAATGATTAAACCACGATCACTTATCTTAGAACATGGGATGAATTCCTACAAAATTCGCTCTGCTCTCCTCACTAAGTCCACACATCTGCCTTGATATTAGTGGCATCTAACAAGTAGACCTACTTCAAACTCTCTATAAAAGGAACCCCATCCCACCAACCTAAAGTAAATTTTTACTATTCATCAAGTTACTATACTTGAATTTTAGAGAAAAATCTGACTTAACTATTGGAAGGTCCTTGGCCAATTCACCCAGTCACATTTGATAGTCTCTTTCTTTCTTTTTAGGATATCAAACTACCATTAAAACCTGGAGCATTCAACCTACTGATTTTTCAAGCATCATCAATATTGAAGTTCATTTACTGAGAATAAGTCATGGACCATGATTTGTTGATACACTAGAAGTGGGGAAGGATACTTTAATCTGGGACATTTTTTAAAAAAATACAAAGAATTGTTATTTGATTTAAAGGTCGTTGGCATTTTGGCCATAGTGTTAAAAAAGTTGTGTTCAATCAATTGAAATTTTGATATATTTACTTAACCTCCTCTAGTCCTCCCAAAGTACAACTTGATATTTTTATAAAAAAATTTATTGAATAAAATTTAGATACAATATTTTAAGAAGAAAAAAGATGTTAGATTATCGAATGCATATTGTATCTAATCTCATATGCCTCAATAGTGATTAATTTCTTTCAATCTCAAAAAGAGTTATAAGGCACAAGTTAACATCTCTCAAGATTTTCGATTAATTCATAAAAAAAATTGTCCAATTACTACTCTCAATGCAAATTTCGGATCAATCCCTTGATTTATGTGTCTATAGTAGAATCAACTATCCGTTTATTCAGGGGAAAAAAAAAAGTCCTTTTCCAACCCGAAATTTAAAAAGTAAGTAATTTAAAAATAAAATTGGAAACTAAATTAGACTCAGGTTAAAAAGGCCCCAAGTTCAACCCAAGGCCCATTCGCAGCCCTCTTTAATCAGTGTCTTTTCCTATACCTTAACCGTTGGAACCGTTACCTCTCTGAGAGTCTGTTTTTGATGGTAAGATTGCACACACACAGAGAACACTTTGGCTTCTGTAATCAGATTCCAGGTTAGAACACAGATACTTGCAAACTTCTTCTTTGTCCCTTTGCCCATTTCCCATTTTTAATACCATTTTTTTTTGGGTAAGTATTCTTTATACCGGTGTTTCTTTTTGCCTTTTGTTTTGTTTATATGTATAACTTTTGAAACAAAGTGAAAGATGTAAGTGTAACCTATGTTTATTTATATAAGGGTTAAAATGAAATCTTGGGTCCTATGAAGAATTTCCAAAATTCTTTGATATGTCGGGTTTTACACTGTTGCCTGTTGGATGTAGGGCAATGGTTTTATACGATGCTATGAACATTTATATATGGGTATGTATTTGTGCATTATATGCATGTGTGTGTATGGACCCCATGATTTGGTTCATAATGATATATTTTTAATCAAGTTTACATTGATGGTTCAAATGTCCTTTTTTCTTTATTTGGTTAGTTTTATGATTGTAGATAGTGGAATGGTTTATGATTGGAAAATGTAGCAACTCCGAATTATGATTAATATGATTAATGAAAATTACTTAATCTTTACAAAAAAATAGAAGAGCTTCTAAGCATGAGCGTGAGCGCGTGATCTGAGGCTAGTTGGAATTATTTGGCTAACTTCTTAAACAAGATTGAGAAATGAATGCCTTCAGTACTATGTGATTTCTGATGTCCCTTTTTGAGCAATGGTATACATCTGGACTTACTTTAATCCTTTTTACTTTTCCTCCCAACCCAGGTATGAACTTACTTTAACTAATGTTTTTCATCCCGTTCTCCTTCAAGTTTTTTATTTTCTTTGTGTGCTTGTAAAATGTGGCCTCATTGCCCTGTTATTTTCAAAATTCAAGGCCAAATTTTGGACTATTAGTGAAGGAACAAATTTTCATTCTGGAATCTATGGTGTTGTAAAAATTGAAGATGGCATTTTTAATGATAAGAATGGGAAAAACATATTAACTACAATAGGTTTGAACTATGTAGCAATATTGGGTACCGTTTATAACCTTTTATTTTATTCTATTTTTTAAAATTCCCACTTGCTACCTAATTATTTTTTGCCATTTATTTCCGCAGTGCAATTGCTATGGAGCTAATATCAATTGATATGGGCTTTTGAATGAGACATGACTGTGGAAATATTTCACAATGGGGGGTGTCATCGGTAAAGCTGCAAATGGAATTGGAGGTGTTATTGGAAGTGCATTTGCAGCTCCAATCAAGACTATCTTTGGTGCATCATGCGAGTAAGAAAAATTCCATGCTTGTTAAGTTTCATGTTTTATACTGTCTGTTACTAGTGTTGGGCTCTGCTACACTCAATCAACTAAGTTGTGAAGTTGAAAGAAACTCAGTAGGCACTGAGATTAGCTTTAATTTATTTTCATTCTATTTGCATTTTCCCTTTGTGTCTATTCTTACTTGGCACAATTGCTTACTGATATAAAGCTTCAAACACTGATGCAACTGTCGTCTCCTCTAGCTAATTATTTGCGAGGAATGAAAATATATGTACTTCACTTTGCCTTGTCTTTTAAATGTGTTCACCAGGCTTTATGAGTATGTGCTTGATGTGTGAATGGTGAGCCTCTCTTTCACCTCTAGCTAATTATTATTTGTTTCTTAGAAAGGAATTTAGCATGCGGGTCAGGTGGATCTTTTACATGGTTGCATCTTGAAATAGTTGGCCGGGCCAAGTCAGTGAGGGGAACCTGTCAGGCTTCTTCCCTCCCCCACCCCACCCCCCCACCCCCCCCACAAAAAAAAAAAAAAAAAAAAAAAAAAACTGATCATCAAACTCTCATATAAATTCACTTTAAAGCTTTCTTCTCCATATAGGAATTAGGAACTATTTCATTTTTTTTCCTTTAACTTGCAACATTCCTTGGGAACAGAATATTTATTTTTTTATTCCATCTAAACCTTTCACTGCCATGTAATATTCCTTCCACATTAATACATGGGAGCCAAAGATTTGGGGTTTGTTCAATCAAGAGTCACCAACTTGAGCATCCTTTTATCTGGAAATTAGACTTCTCTACCTACTTGGCCCGTGTCAAGTAACTGAAGGGGCATTTCTACCTTTGCTCAAGAATCACATGAGAACATTGCAAATTATAAAATAGTAGGTTCCTTATCTTGCAATGGTGACTGTTTTAAAGACATTCAGTTCAGTTTATCAAACCTTGATGTCAAAAACTTGTGAAAGGGCTTTTGAACATAAAACGAAGAATTATGCAAGCATTGTGTTAATTAAAGCTGAGAGAGACGGTTGAAGAAATTTTTATGTTTAAGCCTCTCTACCTTTCCATATAGCTTTTTTTTTTTTTTTTCCTCTTTTTGGTTCACAGAATCCGAAGCTTTGTGTAGGAAACTCATGCCTGTGTTCCATATATTTTAATGTGTTGAAACAATAGTGACCAACAGTTCGTTTCTTACCAGAATCTTTTGAGACATTTGTGGTCTGCAGTTAGTCCCCATAGAAAGTGAAAATGGAGAGAAGTATTCCTATGTAGGAGAGGTGTATTCTAACAGATAGAATTTTAAAATAATCTCAGGTACAGGGTTGGATAAGCTCATGGAGCACTAGATTATTGCTTAAATCTGATCACATCATCTAGTCAATCCTGTTCTAAAATAATTAGTCTATTCATAGTTGGGCAATTATCATGGACCCTGAGAAGAAGACAATAGGATGCTTTGGGGGGATTAGTTTGGTAGTTCTTTTTGAATTTAAGAAAACCATTATGAGTTGTTTTGAATGTGGTTATGATGTATGAACATAAATTTTAGTCAGCTCAGATATGTTTTGGGTCCTCATGTTTCACCCACTGCAATCATGGATAATGTGACTTTATCATGCATGCATTTTCATAGTTATGGATTTTCTGGTTCATCAGTTTTGACTTTGATCTGCTTGATCTGCAGGGGTGTTTGTTCAGGACCATGGGACGTAGTATGTTTCATTGAGCATTTATGTGTTTCCAACCTGGTGAAACTGTTAATGATCTTGGTCCTTTGCTACATAAGTAATTCCTCTGTCCTTAGTTTTCTTGATGGCTTTTTCCACTTTTTTTTTTTTTTTTTTTTTTAATTTTTAATATCACTTCCATTAGTTTCAAATGATTAGCCTTACAAACATCATATGAACTGATGAGTCCACCTTTCCTTTTCTTTGATGGACACATTTCAACCACTTGACCTGGTTCTGCTTCACTATTTTTCCCAGGGTTGCTGATTTTTCTATCTGAATTTTAGGATTGCCATTTGTTTCTGAAGGTTTGATATGTTCCCGTAACAAGAAGAAACTTATGGTTTTCCCCTTTATTTGCTAGAAAAATTTTACTTCTAGAACCCTTAAAAGTGAAAAATATTATAATGTTTATGTGTATATCTGCACGTGCACCCTATATATGCATTTTTGCACTCACACATACACACATCACCCTTTATGGTCCTACTATTCACTTTGAAATTTTAACCATAAATAATAGACTAATACATGCTTTTTAGTTTTTTACCTTCTCTTTTATGGCATTTATCCGCATCATTGTTTTTTGCCATTGCCAGATAAGCTACTTGAAGCACATTGTGCTAGCTCAATTAGATTCTTGATGTAAATCTATTACAAATTAGAAATGACTGCTTAGCCGCTAAATTGCATAATTTTGTTTTTTAGTTAAAGATAAGGAAATGACTTATTTATATTTTTCTCTGCCTCAGTGTTGTTGTTCTTCTACTTATTGTTCAAGTTGGGGATCTGCCAATGCATAGTAAGGAGCCTTTGTAAGATGTGTTGGGCAGCATGTGAGACATATTTTTTTGCTTTAGAAGACATTACCTGTTTCTTGTGGCACAAGTTAAAGAATACCAAGAGGATAAACCGCCGGCGCAGGCGCCATTTTCAAGATGTTGAATTAGGGTACAGTTCAAGTGATGAAAGTGATTTTTCAGATAACTATCATCATCTAAATGTCAGTAGAAAGCAAAAGTCTGTCAGAGAGAGAAGAAAAGATCGGCTTCGGAGATCTCTCTACCCTTCAAGTAGGCATAGTGGACACAGTCACAATCACCATCATCATGTAAGGTTGAAGACTGGGGAAGTATCAGTTCGTGTTAGGGGCAGGTCTCAAAGATTAAGGAGTTCAAGACACCCTCAATTGAACAAGGTAAGAAATGCTCGAAAAGATGCTGGGATTTTCAAGAGGAGACGGTTTAGATGATCATATCATGATTGGAGATACTGCTTTGGTTTGTAGCAGTCTTTAAAATATTGAAGTAATTATAAAATTTTTGACTTAACAAATGCAATTTCTAGTTTAGAGTGTCTGTGTCAGTGTAAGAATTACAAGGCCAATCCTCTCTCCTTGGCTTTGTTTTGTGATTTTGTCTTAAGGCCTAAAGGCACAACAAGGTGTGGGGTTGGGGTGGGGGGAAGACATTCAGCACAAAGAACATTATTACACTTTTATCATTATGGAATCTGGAGCTTCATATGGATGCAATCATTTAGGTGTGTTATTCATACCCATGCATATATTTTCTATAACCAAACTTACATATTCAGTTGTTTATAAATGAGATGAAGGTACATAAGCAGTTTCAAGTTTGTACTGTAGGCTTTTACAGTTTCATTCTCTTTAGTTTGAAGTGCTTATGTACCGCTATTGTTCTCATTTCTTTTTTATTTGTTTGTTATTTAGTTTTATTCACTAATGCAACATAAGTTAGTCTAATAGTGATTGTTAAGAGGTTCAATTCTTTCCTTCAATACTTTGGCACAAATTTTAGGCTGAATTATCCTGCCCACTATCTTTATATGTTATAATGGACTAGTCTTCTAATTCTTTTGTATTCAAATGTCATATAACAAATCTACTTACATTCACAGAATATAGATACATCCATTCCAATAGCTTGCTAAATTTCACACACATACGCATGAAGCTCATTAGAGCAGGATAAGCAAACCCAGGTTGATCCAGTTATTCTATTTTTGTAGAAATGCTAATAAGTTGGGGGTATCTTAAAACAAGTTTGAGTTGATGCTGCAACCATTTGCTTCATGGTAACCCCAGCATTGCACATATTAGCAATTGCTCGCATGTGTTGCGTCCCATATTTTGATAATGATCCACAATATTTCTCATATGTACTTACCTGCAGCATGAAAATGGTAAAAATATTAACATCAAAATCATGGGGTTAGCAATTTAGCTACACATGAAACTTGAAAGAAGGAATCAAGGACCTACAAGCATCTTAAAACAATTCCAATCGTCCACAATAGGTTGCCCACTTGGCTGAACAGTCTCCAACACTTTTGAGCTATTACCATTTCCAAACAAAAGCTCTCCAATATGATTTATACTGTAGTCCACATGCTTCCTTAAAGAAATCTCATCATTTAGTTCCTTTTGAGCTTTAAGCTTTTCATGAGAGCCTGCAGGGGCTTTATGGTACTGAGAAAAAAAAAAAATGAAAGTGACTTTAAGGTGAAGAAAGTATGATTATTACTTTGTTAAAAGAAAAAAAAGAGACATATAACTTAAAGAACCTATGAGAAAGTAGTAGTAACAAATGATTGAAAGACTAAAAACCTTGTGCCAGAAATGGAGGAGATTCGCATCGCGTTGGTTAACAGCCCTCAGAGTTGATGGTGAAGAGGGATTTTCAACAAAAGTATAGTTATCATTTGCAGGATTTGTACCCATGTAATAGAAGAGGCATTCATTACTTTGTTCTATGTTTCCATATTGCATTACATGTGAACTGCGATCTGAAACACCTGCTACTGTTCTCCTTTGAACCTGTAATTGCATCCACAAGATTTTGGTTGAATTGATGATTGGTCAAAGACAAAGAGACATAGCAATAGAGGGTCTAACAAGAAGATCTAGAAATCCTCTTAGGCAAGCTCTTTAGTTTCTTTTTTCAATTTACAAAAAGATTCAATTTATCATAACTTAAAAACAGTCTACAATAAATAATTGCCCTATTTTAAGATTCAACTATGACATTTTTAATATAAGGTCTTGTAAAACATTTACAAGAGGAAGTAATCTTTTACCACTTCATATTGCTTCTGCAAAGTTTCCTGGCGCAAATCATGTTTGTCACTGCTCCAAAATTTTGAGTTCCAAAAATTAGCCACATAGCAAAAAAAAAATAGTGTCGGGTTTAACATAAAATCATAGAACTAATGTATGTTTTTTTTGAGATAATATTTTCAGAGTAGTTATTAGAGTAAATGACTTTGATAATGATACAAAATATTGCATACCTATCCTCCAACCAGGAAATACTATATAAGTCTCCCAAACATGTGTCATATTCCTCAACAGCTTTAGAATCCTCTGGACAATATGCTGCATAACTATCCTCACTTGCATTTGATGCTGTAGTAGCATATATGTTCAAATTATTTGGAAGAAGTCCCTCAAAAATACTCCCAGACTCACAAGCTTCAAGGAAAAATACCTATAATTTTCATGTTAGTAGAAAACCATATTAAGTAATTGAACCCCAAAAAAGATTAATACTACTAAACAATCTAAATATTGCAAATTAGTCATTTTTGAAGGGATCACAATAAGTCGATAACTTACCATGCTTTTGTAAGATTTTGCTGCATGCTTCTTCTTCAACACATTGTTAAGATCTTGGGCATACATATATTCACCATTAGGCATCGCTAACAAACAGTATGATGAACTCAATTACCTTAGTGTTTGATAATAAAAACCTTCACATTATTGTATTGTAACTAGTTGAAAATTTACTATTGTATTATTCAATCCAACTTTTGGTATTTAAAGTAAAATTACTAACCTAGAACCCCAGGACCTCCATGGTCAGTATAATATATGAAAATATGGTCATTTGGTCCGCTATTCACAACCTTACCACTACCACCAGTGAGGGCACTTTTGTTTCCAAGAATAACAGCATAAAAGTTTTTTACATTAACATGGTCTTTTGTATAATCCTACAAGAAGAAATATAAATTAAACTCAGATAATTGAGTTTTGTTAAATGTTAATGGATGTTATAACAAGCTCATAATTGAAATTGTATGACTATAGCAGAAAAGACCTTGGGCACTCCTTGATAAACATCAGCACCATTTGGTTCGTTGATAATCACACCAGGTCTGGGGTTGTTATCATTGAATGCAATATCATCGTACATGAACACGATGATATTTTCATCTTTTAAACCACCTTTCTTCAATATTTGATATGCATGACATACATCAGCCTGCATTTCCAAAAATTCAATTTTAAAACTACTGAGTTATTTTTGCTAATGAACAAAAAACTTAACTTACATGTTCAAACAAGTATAAATAATTTTGTCAAATCTATACCTGATGTCTATAATTATCGTAACCATTTGATCCGGCTACTAGAACCGCCCATCTCTTTCCGCTGAGATTGGTGTTACAACCAGCATTTTTTATAGTATTACCATGAATGAAATCCAGTACTCGTGATGGTAATTTGGATGCATATGTGATAGGCACAATCAAACATGAAAGTGCAAGAAGTACTATAAATGCACCATGCCCAGAACAAATCATTGTGGTTTAGACAACCTGTAAAGGAGCATGTTTAGAAGCTGATAATTAAATAGAGGCTGTGATAATTATTGTTTATGTGATAGCAGATTGATACTTAGTCATTAAAAAAAAAATGGAGAGAGAGAGATAACTAGTTGATTGGTGCGAAGCTGGGTAAATAATTCTTGCAAAAAATATGACATTTTATAGAACTTTTATGGGTCTTACATCTAAATTATAACAAGATGAATGAAAAAGATTAAATGATATTATTAGGAGCACGCTGAAACATTTTTTTTTCAAGAACACTGATAAACATTTTTAGTCAAACCAAAGTACAAAGAATCACGATTTAATGAATAAGTGATCAATAGTGTCATGCACCTATATACAAATAATTATATATATATTTTTTATGGGATATATAACATATATTGATAATGCACATAATTAAATTTTTCTCAAGCCAAAATCTATCTTCTTCTTTTTTCCAAGTCATTTTTTAAAAAGTTGTACAACACAAATAACTTTTATAGTTACAATGAGAAAGTAGTTTAATTTCAAGAGATAATTGCCTGATTAACTATTTCAAGATAAAATTAGAGATTGGACAATGAACACGTTTTAACAACCAATACGAAGTTTCAAATACCAAAGCTCCTCTTTTTCTGAGTAAAACAACAATACCAAAAATTAGAGGATTTTATTTTAAAAATTACGTGTTTTTTTCCCTCTAAATTTACAGGAAAACTTATGGACAATTTTCAAGTACGGGTAAGTGAAAATATTCATATTTCAAGACTGGGAATTCATACATGTTCCTCCAATTTTAGTATATAGATGTTTACTGCCATATTTTTTTGGAAATATATGATTTTTCAAGTAATTTCTCTATCAACTATAATAAGAATAACGACAATAATTATTAGCTTATTTGTGGATATTTATGAATTTGCGACAATCTCTAGAAATTTACTGAACAAATAGTGCAAATGGGTTGTGAATGCATATGTGCTACATTACTAATAATGTCTTTTAAAAGCTATATCTTTTTTAATATTGCAATTTTTTTTTTTTTTTTTTTNAAAATTCTCTCTTTACTTCCTCCACTCTCTTTGTCACTTCACCTCCTTTCTCTGATTATCTCTCTTATCACTCTCTCTCCATCTCTCCAAACAATCCAAACCTGAGCATTAGACTATCAGAGGGCATCAAAACAAAAAGGAACAAAGGATATGAGTTTTGTGCTTGCAATCTTGTCATTTTTGGCAAGAGTGGTCCGATTGGGTTCCTCCTAAGAGAAGGTGGAGTTTAAGGATAAGGATAGTAATCTCACATCCACCTTGCACACCAGCATTTTCTTGGCTTTCCCAGCCCTGTGAGAATAGAGATCTTTCACTCCTTTTTGGTCTCTTCAAGCACCGATCTTCTCCATCCAGTAAGCTTTGATCTTGGTGTCGACTTAGCTTTATATGACGAATTATCAAATAAAAAATTGGATGAGAAAGGGGAGAGAGTCTTAAAGGGCACTATGAGGGAGAGAAAAGGTCCATAAGGCAGAGAGAGATTTAAAGGCCACCACCATGTCAGACCATCATCTACCTTCAGCCCAGGCTCTCGCCACCGTTATATTCCACCTGAAACACTACCGGTAGAGGTATTATTAAACAACAAAAAATGATATCAAATATGGTTTAGCTTTTGTTATTTTAGGTTGATTGTTATTAATTTAGGTATTTGGGTTATTGGTTTTGAAGGAGGTTGAATGATGAAGAAAAGAAGGGCACCATCGAAGATATCTAAAACCCATTTTAGCTCAGATCTGACAGCCATTAAAGGTATTCCCTCTCTCTATTTCTCTTGCCTTCGTTTTCTTTATTTAGCGGTTGGATTTACGACCATGGAAGGTACTCTCTTTCTTTGTATTATTTTGCTCTTTTTTCATTTGTTTAAATTTTGTTTGGTTGCCGAGAAATAAGGAGTTTTCTTTTGCTTAAATGTTGTCTGGTTGTTGATAAAACATGATGAGAAAAATTGAGCGTTTATATTTTTTTGCTTGGGTCATATTAGCTTTCTTCTATTGGTTGAAGTCTGGTTGGCTGGTTCCCGAGAAAACAGATAAGAGAAATGGGGATTTTTTATTTTATTTTTTATTTTTATTTTTTGGGTTTTTGAAGTTCTTTTTGCAATGTCTGATTTCTGCTTTTCGTTTGTATATATTTTATTTGCTGCATTATATATTGGTAATGGTAGTTGTAGTATGTATACGGGCATATAGAGGATTTGCCAATAATTTGTTTTAATATGTTTGGACATGGGTTTGCACTTTGCACTAAAGTTATTGTTTGATATGTTACCAAGGAATTATGTTTACCTACGGCATTTTTCGAGATAAGGTCCAATAGTGTGTATATATATATATATATATATTCAAGTATCTTCTAACTCTCTGGCTAATAATCCACACTTGACCCTTTCCCATGCTACTTATGTTCAAACTCCAAAGTCAAGAGCTTTTCTTTTTTGATAAGTAAAGTCGATCAAAGGCTTTTCTTCTTGTGGTGCACCAAAATGTGTTTGTAAGGTTTCAAGTGACAGGTAAACTTTTCAAAGATTTGAATAAACTTTGAGAACACCCCTAACCCCAATAAATAGCATAAAGAAGGAAAAAAAAAAATTGTTTAACCCTTCTAGACTTTTGCATCCACTATAGTGGCAAGGAAAAAAATTGTTTCCTTGCCACTATAGACTTTTGCATCCACTTAACTAATTAGATAGAGTTTTGATAGCTTAGCTTCATGGATTTAGATCAACAAATAAAGGCTCTCATGGTCCTTATCAGTCTATTTCAAAATTTGGTCTTTCAACATCTCTTCATTATTGTTGAAATCAAGCAACATCTTGGACATGCAAAAATTTATGAAAAAGTACTATGCAATCCTGGCTAGAATAAGCTGGGTATTATCAAATAGATAGTTTTACAACCTATTTCCGTTTAACTATAGGAAACACATAACAACCAGCTCTGGTACCCCTTGAACCTTAAATGTAAATGGTCTCTTCATTGTTTATACCATATAACTGTTCAAATGACTGCATAGGAAAACAAAATGATAATTGCTTTAATTATAAATGTACAAATGACCTTATTACACTATCTAACTTCTCTCATTATCTTCAAAAGTATCTAATCTAAATTCTTAACCACCTCAATTTTATGCTTAAACCTAATGTTTTTATTATACTATCAATTTATGGGCTTTACATCATACTGTGCAAAATCAAGAGCCAAATAATGTACCTCAAGAAATTCAAAACTTTCTTGGAAAATCTTATACATTCCAAATAAAAGTTGATGATTACAATGTCAAAGAGGGATGGGAAGTTTACACTGTCATGAGTGTCTTTAAATCTGATTCTAACAAACACTCAGAAAATATTGTTGCTGGCAACATTCAGATTAAACCATCAGAAACACTGTTCGGCCATCACCAAACTATTGCAAACAATCCTATTGCTACTTTAGATATTAAATTACTTACAAGCTTGAAGGATGTAACTGATGACAACCTAATAGATGATGTCTTTGGAAATACACAATTGGTAAGAAGACAAAAACTCATTATTAATTGCTTGATCATAACCTTTCTTACTAATAATGTTTTTTTTGTTATCCTTATTAGAAATTTAAACATTGATGCACGATGAACAATGAATCTGAAAAATGTATTCTCCCCTTACTGTGCAGAAAGATCTTACAAAAAAAAAGAACCTCCAAGCAAACTTCTAACAACAACACAAGCAGCTCCCAGAATAAGAAGAAGTGATTGCATATCATATGTCCTAATAATTTTACTTCTATTATGTAATACATATGGAAAAATTAAACTTGTGCATTAAGTTGTGCATTTGTATAAACTGAGTTACTATAACTTAACAATGGTGGTGGATTTTGTTTTGATTATGATTTGGAGAGACTTGGAATGGTGCACTGGTAGACTTGGAATGGTTCACTGGTTGTTTAGCATTGAATGTGTTTGTGTTTGCTATGTATTGGATGGCTTCTTATAAGTTGCTTGAACTCCACAGAATTTCAGCTGTACCATTTCATGATGCATTATGATTGTTTACATTTCAGTTGATTTTATATCACATATAGAAGAAACTTTTTACTATAATTAATCTCTACTTTGTTTTAATTGGAATTCTTGCAATACAAATATATAAGTACATATATGTAATAGCAGGTACATCATTCAATGTCTTCTTGTATTTCTTCAGATATTCATCTTTTATGTACTGCATATCAATCTCAGTCCTTATCACAATTACCCTTATATGGGTGGTGTCATCAGTCCCCAAACCCTTCATAGCCTTATGCAACACCTGCAAAATTTCAGAGGTGTTAGGATGCATCCATATCATTTTTATGACAATAATAAAAATGGTATATAGGTCCTTCAGTACCATAATCCCACATCAGTAAAAGCATATCTGAACCTGTTGTTCAGAAAAACTAGAGATATGGTCCATATGGAAACAGAAAGAACATAAAACATGTGAAAGCTTTGGCATACCTCATTATTTTAGGGTGCTGGAATGCCTTCAAAAACCAAACTAATTTCCATTGGTTTTTACATTAGAATGGATTTTTTTTTTTTCAATTAAGGAAATCATTCCGGACTACTATTCTTCAAATTTAGAGTAGTTAACAGTACTAAAATCATCCAACATAAAGGGATACACGTGTACCAGATAACTCTATTATTGCCTCTTTTATTTTCCACAAAATGATCTGTACTGCAATGATAAAACTGAATAGTAAAAAGTACTATTTACGTTGCCTTCTTAGCATGAAACTACTAGTTTATGAAATTACTATTATGATAAACTTATAGCACTCCTAAAGCATGAAGTGCAAAACCCCAAAGGCAAGAAGCATTCAATGAGGCGCACATCAAGTGTGCACTTTTGCCCCTTTTTGGAAAATCCCAAAGCCCAAAAAGTGTGCTATTATTTCTTTCTTTCATATTTTTCCCATAAACCCTTTCAATTAGTCACTACATTTTCATATTTTAGTGCTTGATGATCTCTGACTTTTGGTCATATTTTGGTTAAGCCACGTACTTCGTTTCGATCATTGCTATTATAGCTATATCCCTCTTTGACATTGTAATCATCAACTTTTATTTGGAATGTATTAGATTTTCTAAGAAAGTTTTGAATTTCTTGAGGTACTTTATTTGGCTCTTGATTCTGCACAATATGATGTAAAGCCCATAAGTTGTTAGTATAATTAAAACATTAGGTTTAAGCATAAAATTGAAAGTGGTTAAGAATTTAGATTAGATACTTTTGAAGATAATGAGAGAAGTTAGAATGTGTAATAAGGTCATTTGTACATTCAAGACTCATCAATGGTCAAACATTCCAAATTCCAATTTTCTCTCTCATTTGCAGCTCTGCAAATCAAGTCACAACAAAGAATTCATCCATTTCAAGAGTCACAAAGGGCCCCAGATGGTCCCTGCATTTTCATCACAAGGACAAAACAAAAATAAAATGATTACTATTTTACTTTCATGTATGACACTTTTGACTCCCATTTCTTATATTCAGCTCATTCCATTTATAGAGTATCAAAATTTACGCTCTTTTTATTTTTATTTTTCTTTAAGCAAAGTTGTAATTTGGATTAGCTTATTGTTACTTTTAGCTCAACAAAGCAATTTTCAGACTAATAAAGCTTTGTTGTTATTATATAGCATTTTAAAACTTCATTTTTTTTTAAGGACAATTATTAAGTACAATTATGTTTTTGTTGACTTTATACGACTAAACCTACAATGAAAAACAAAATCCAAAACTTCCCAACGCACAAAGATGATTGATAATAGGTCACCTCCTACCAAAGAAGTTACAACAAGATGACTACATTGTGGCATTTGTAGATTGAATGTCACTTCTTGCTATAAAAAATAACCTAGCCGCTAACAACAAGCATTTGTGCCTTAAGCACACCATTAAACTTTTATAATTTGGACCCACAAATGCTTCAAAGAAGAGTGACAAAGTGGTCCTTCCAATAAAACCTTATTTTAGTAGCTCCCACTCTTCTGGTAATAAAATTTTCCACACCTCAAAATGGTGTTATAGCGAAGTAGCCAAATAAAATCTCCCACGTGCAATTGTCATGTAATAATCATTTTTTAATGTGTTTATAGTCATGGCAAAAGCTATGGGGATTCAGGAAGTATACAAATGAAAAGACCAAATGAATAGAACCATGATGTCTCATATAGCTTTTCAACATGAGTTTCTGTAGGGTTTAATTTCTTTACGTAAACCCAAAGACAATGAATTTGTAGAGTATGGGTCGAAGAACTAGATTTGACAAGGGATTCACAGCAAAGGATTATCACTCTTTTTACTATTCATTCATCAGTTTGCCATACATTCCATGCCCCGTTTCAAACCCTCTCCCTCTATTATATAGCCACTCTCACTCTTATCTCTACCGTCCACGTGCTCCTCATCCATGAACTTGCTCAAGTACCTGTCACGTCAGGCAACTTCTTTTCATCTCTGTGTGAGTGGCGGTAGGTTATGAAGCACTGTTCAGAGGTCTTCTCCACATAAATGCGGCCAGAAAAGCTGTTGCAGTGCATTGAATACGGTGGCAGCAGCCTTTCCCTCAGATATTTCCTCATCCTTATCGTTCCTGAGTATGTTTTGAGCTTATCTTGATCAGGTGGAGTTCTCGGACAATCAATCAGGCTTTTCCCCTACTCAGTTAGTCTCCTATATCATATCAAAGTAAAATATCTTCCTCGGACAGGTGATGTCCTCCTCGGACTGGAGATATCATCCTCGGACAGCGTTGATTCTCTACAGGAGGATTCCGCTTCACTCTGGGCCCTGCACTCTCCGCATCATTATCTTCGGATGTGAAACAGTCCTCTCCTGGGTATTCGGCCCATTAACTTGGGCCTGACCCCCTTATCCCCCACAATAGCCCCTCAAAATTTTATTTTTTTCCCACGCAAACGGGAAGAAAAAATAAGATTTTGATTTGGTACGCGGGAATGAGTGGATAAAAATGAAAATAAACAAAAATAAAAGAAACCAACAGAAGTAGAAAGTCATAAATGCCCCTGTTTACACGCGTGAGATTGTAGAGACGCGTGCCTCATTATTACCGCTGCCAATCTCTCCTTTCCAAAGCAGCGCGTCAACTACTTCAGGCGGCTGTGTCCCTTGCATCCAACGGTGGATTATTGATCAGACGGGTAGGGTTTGCCCTCGTAATTCGAGCGAGATGAATGATACCGCTCCATTTGTCCCATTTATAAACCTCCATAGGCAGTTACTTTTCTTACTTTACATACTTTCATAATACTCAGAGCATTCTCAGAGCCTCCGGAGAGTTTCCTTCCCCAAACGCACTTCACGCCCACTCGGATTTCTGCGCTTTCTACCTTCAGGATCCTACCCCAAAGTTCATTTCGAGTTAAGGAATTCGATTTACTCGTGCTAGTGTAAGTCTCGGTGCCTCCTGAACCTTTCTTTCCTTCTCGGCTACCATTTCCTTTCATCAATACCCTCTTCCTCACTGTTTCGTTCAGTCTTTTAGAAATGGGTAAATTCCAATATCTCGTCGATAGTCCGGCGTTGATTGAGGAGTTCAAGAGAACCCACCATATCCCACAGGGGGTAAATCTAAGGTATTGCCCCCCAGAGGGATTATTGTTAGCCCGACAAGAAGGAGAGGTCATAATTCCTATGATCGCCTTCATTGAAGGGGGAATGACCCTTCCCATGGGTCCCGTGACCCTAAACTATCTTCGTAATCATAGGCTCTCTCCCGATCAGTGCGCGCCAAACACCTTTAAGATTTTAGGGGCCTTTGATGCCATAAATGAACAATTAGGCCTAGGGCTAACCTGGCACGACTTAGTATACCTGTACGAGTGTCGTGGCCAAAAAGGGGGGGTTATTACCTTAAATCCCGGTCCGATGTCGTGAGGCTATTCTCCTGCCTTCCCAAATCCAATAAGGGGATGAAAGACGATTATCTGATCGTCTCGGGCGCATGGCACGACGGTCTACACTGCCCGACCGAGCCAGGAGAGCCAGGTGTGCCTTCTCGGACTCAGGGTCTTTAACCATAGTCTTAGGGCTTTCACTTTCAACAGTTAATCCTTTGTCTGTTCTTGCATCTGATTTCTGATCTATTCTGGTGTTTATTTTACAGATAAGATACATACTGCTCCTCGGCTGAGCCTTACAAACGTACCTGCCCTCAACTATTTGCTGCGCTCGGAGATTTACGTTAGCGAAGACGGACAGTTGAGGTCCGTTCCCCTCATACTTGGTTACACCCCCAAGAAGGCAGACGTCCAGCCAGCGGGGAACGCAATTACTCAGGGCGATTATAGGTTGCGGCGCATAGACGTTGCCCGGAAGAATTTTTTAGCGCCTTACGACCTTGCACCGGTTCCACACCCTAATCCCCAAGGCGTTCCGCTGCTCGTCCGACCAGTTCAGCAAGTTCCTCTTGCACAGCCGGCCGTGAGAGAAAGGGTCGGCTCTTCGTCCGCCTCCTTAGACGCACAAATCGACAAGTTTAAGTTTGAAGGGGAAAGTGAAGGAGGTATCCACATAATCCCTTCTGACTCCGAAGAGGAACTTGACAGGCAGTCCTGCGCCCGACCTCCACTCTTGCTAACTACAGTCCCCGAGGACTCTTCAGAGGAAGAGATGTCCGACCTGAGGCTACTCCTAGAGAGAGGAGTAACAAAGTTGAAGCCAAAGGGACGGGGACTTCTCGGCCCGAGGTTAATCTGCCTCCTCCTCCTCCAGCCCCACAGGTTCCTGATCCGGCTCTTAAACCTATACCGGATCTAAAGAAGAAGAGGCCGATGGAGCCTGAGGATAAGGAAAAGGGGCCGCCACCCAAAAACAAGCAACAGAAGGTAATCAAAGAGCCCCATAAAAAGAGAGCATCCTCAGTGGAAAGTAGAGAGGAGCCTCCACTGGCCGAGGTGCGCCGAGGACAACGCGTATGGTCCCCTCGGCTAGAACTCGACAGAGTTCCCTTCCCCTGGGAAACCTCGGTCAGAAACTACGACGGGGGTCATGCTGCATTGATAGCCGAGGCGCTGCAGCAACCTCTACTTTTGCCCCGAGACATGGATTCATATAGGCGTTTTAGCCAATATGAACTCTTCATGTCCTTGAAGAGGGATTTAGCCATGGTAAGTATACCCCTTTTACCCCTTGGCTATAATGCGGATTTTCTGTGCTTGTATACTAACACTGTTACTTTGTTCAGACCACCCAGCAAGTCTTTGTGGCTGAAGAATGGAACCGCAAGACTCACGTGGAAGCCCAGGCCGAGGCCCAGGCTAGGTCCGAGGCAGAGAGAGCCTTGGGTAGCCTGAAGGGAGAGATCTCCAAGCTTTCTGAGCAGCTAAAAGGAGTAGCCCAAGAAAGGGATAGCCTTGACGCTGGTCTCAAGAATGCTGAGTCCCAGGCCGAGTCTCATCGCAGGCAGCTAAGCGAAGCCCAGAAAAATCTGGCAGCGGAAAGGGAAACCTCCAAGGCGCTTCGTGCCGAGCTGCTGAAGGCTAAAAAGGCCGCCGAGGAAGCTCAGAGGGACGCCCAGCTGGCTAAGGAGGCCACTGAAGCTGAGAAGAGGGCGTCCTATCAGTTGGGGGTGGAGACGACAGAAAGAGGTCTCACCGAGTAATTTGCCTCAGTTGCTCGGGATTACTGCGACCTGACTTGGGGCAAAGCATTGGATGCTGCTGGAGTGCCCCTCGACTCATATCTCAGACTGCCAGAAAATATCTTTTACGGCGAGGATATTCGGCAGTATCCAGATGATGACGTCCCCCCTGCACAACTCCCAGAGGCATCTGAGCTGCCCTTGATTGAGCCCAATCCCTCGGCTACCCTCGAGCCTAACCCGGGTCTTCCATTGCCAGGTGATCAGGTCTCTTCTACTGAGCCCCAGCCAAACAAGGGTGAACTTTTGGCAGAAGAGAAACTACCCTCGGATCCTCCTCGTGAAGTCCCAACTCAGACTTAGTTTTTTTTTTTTTTTTTTT